>NW_028270173.1:70560836-70862285 GCF_037043375.1 Chiloscyllium plagiosum
GACTTCAGAGTTCTTCCAGGTTTGGTGCGATCGACAAACATTGAGATTGTTATAGTATCACAATCCCTATGAAACAACTGAAATCCTGCCCCACATACACGAGTGTGAGCAAGTGAAGTACTGCTATATTCCCACGGACAGAGTCGAATAATGGCATGCTGTCAATGGAGCGACAAAAATCCTGACACATACGTGACCGAGTAGATGAAATATTGACAAACCACAGAACAAGAGAAATCGGATAAGTTCTACTTATCTATATTCATCAGGGAATAATGTGATGAAGTTGAAAGTGTGTACTGTACCTTTAAGAGAGGGTATGCTGCTCTGAACTGAGAGCTTACAAGCACCTGTGATATGAGAGGATGGCAGACCCAGAAACAGTATATTGCTGTAGAGCTGGAGTCAGGTAATAAGCAGTTAAGAGAAAGGGAGTCGCAGAGTTGTGAATAGTTGATGTAAAATGTTCACTTTGAGAGTGAGAAAAATAAATCGATGTTTTTATTTAAACAGTGGAATCTGGCAGATCTGTCAGTCATATTTTAACAGTTTACGAGGCGAATTGAGGATTTATTTTTGTTTCACTTAAGTTACCAGATGAGCTTCACGCCGTATCATAACATTTACTGTGTGTGTATCTGTGTGTCTCTGTGTGCGGCAGGTCTGGCAGTCTCTGTGGTGCTTTAATTGATGCAATGACACCCTCTGATGGCCTCCCCACGCCACTACGCAGACATTGTCAGAGGGTGAAAACCAACAGGGACTCATTCAGAGAAGGGAAGGAAGAGGGCAGCTGCTCACAGCACCATCCAAACTGATGTCTTATCCATGTACTGATCTAAATTTCCTTTAAACATTGTAACTGTCCCTGCTTTCACCACTTTATCTGGAAGTTAATTCCACACCCAAGCCAACTTCTGTGTAAAATAATTACCTCTCATGACTTTTGTTAATCTTTTTCCTCGCACCTTAAAATATCTCTCAGTTTTGAATCCCCAACTCGAGGGAAAAGACATCAGCCCTTCAGCTTATCTGTACCTTTCATTATTTCATAAACCTCTGTAAAGTTAGCTCTTAATCTCATACTCTCCAGTGAAAAAATATCCCAGCCCACCCAGCTTCTCCTTATGGCTCAATCCCTCCTTTCCCAGCAATATCCAGGTTAATCTCTTCTGAACCCTCACCAGCTTAATAATATCAAGGTCAATAATATCAAAGTGAATAGTCAAGGTATTTTCTAAGGGTACCGGGAGTCCAAAACTAGAGGCTATGGGCTTACGATGAGAGGAGAAACATTTAAAAGCGACCTTAGGGGTAGCCTTTTCACCCAGAGGGTGTTGTGCCTATGGAATGAGCTGGCAGGATGACCAGACTGGACAGTATTCCAGAAGATATCTCTCCAGTCTGCTGTACAACCTCAACATGACGTTCCAATTTCTATACCCTAAGGTCTGCCATTGAAGACAAGTGTGCTAAACACCTTCTTAACCATACTATCTATATGAGATGCAAATTTTAAAGAATTATATCTGACGGCCCCCTGTTAAGGTCTCTGTTATACAGCACTGCCAAAGGCTCTACTTTTAATTGTATAGGTCCTGCTCTTGTTTGATTTACCAAATCCAACACTTCACATTAATCCAAACTAAACTCCATCTGCCACCCCTCAGCCCATTGTGTGATATTACTGCCACCTCATCCTCCACCTTCAATTTAAAAATGCCCATCCCTCTGCAGGATGCCTGCACACTCCGGCCTTGATTTTCACAAAGACCCCGAGCTTGTTTTGCCTTGTGTGGTTAGGGGTAGGAGGGGCATATTGCAGACACAGTCAGTGAAGAGGTAAGGCTGGACAGTAATTAGCGGCTACGTATCATTTCATGGTTTTAGGCAGAGGGGAGTCGCACGTTAGAGTTGGGTAAGAGTGACAGGTGTTTTTGGACAAGAAATTATGCTCTTTTTCCGTCACTGGTGTTCGTTAATAAATATCTATTTGAGACCCTTCATTGGGCTGACTGTGTCTGTAGGATTTCTTTCCCTAATATTGCAGGCTACAAATAATTGCAATTAAAGACGTTCATAGTTAATTTTGATATCATAGCACGTACCCTAACTATCCTACAGTTGAGATAAAAATCTTGGATTTGTTTAACAATACAAAATGTTTTGTATAGTTCAGTAATGGTAACCTGATTATAATAAATCCACACCGAGCTGAAATCTGGCACTTAAAATATGACCCAAAAATCTGGGTATGGTAGTATAGTGGGTAGTGTCCTTTTCTCTGAGCCAGAGCTCTGGATTTGATTCCAATTCCTGAATTTGTGTGGTGGTGTTCCTAGCTCTAGACTAGAAAGCCTGGATTCAAGTCCTGCCTGTTGCAGAGGTATATTACATCATGTTAGAACAGGCTGATGAGCAAACACTCAGGAGAAAAATGTTACAGCTTTATAGGTATTGCCGAGTGGTGCTAGTGACCCTACCTCCGGCACAAAGGTCTAGGTGTAAAGCTCACAGAAGTGTCTCATGATACATCTATACAAACTGATGAAAATGGATTTAGAATTGTGACTTGATGGAGAAGGAAGAGGTGTCAGTGTTGCATTTCAAAATTTATGCCCAGGATGACTGAAAGTGCAGTCGTTCAGTTTGATTGGAGTCACATTTCAGAGCAGTAATGGTTTATAAAATCAGAATGGTCACGTGTAGGGTGAGTAGTCAGGGTTTTTCATCAGGTTAGGGGCGTCCAAAACTAGAGGACATTGGTTGAAAGTGAGAGGGGAAAGGTTTTCAAGACGTCTAAGGGGTACCATTTCACGCAGAGGGTGGTGCGTGTATGGAATGATATCAGAGAATGTGGTGGAGGCTGGTACAACGATAGCATGTAAAAGGCATCTCGTTGCTGATAGACCTGCCGAGCTTTTCCAGCAATTTCTGTATTTGTTAAAATATGCATTCATTTTGATACAGGTATTCTGAATACATTAAACATTTTATGTTTTTAATGATGCGGTGACATATCTTCAAATCGAACGAGACCATTTTCTGCTAAGGATATGGCTCTGTGTATGACAGCAGCAATGATGCACCTACATGGAACAGGGAATGTGATGGAGACATAGTTTGGACAATGTACAAGGAGACCTCACATTATCCAGTTTGGGAGAGGATGACATCATTGTGTGAATCAACTCAGAGAGGGAGAAAATGTAATCTGTCCGAGAAGGAACAGTCTATTGCACTCTCGCAGCTTCATTGTTCTTCAACACAGCAATGTGTGCGATCTAAAAAAGAACTTTACAGTAATCGTTACCATTCTTATTTTTATAGAATCCCTGCAGTGTGGAAACAGACCCTTCGGCCCAATAAGTCCATACCAACCTTCCAAAGATTAACCTTCCCAGTCCCGTTCCCTTGCATTTACCCCTGACTAATGCACCTAACTTAGAAACCCCTGAACACTATGGACAATTTAGCATGACCAATCCACCTAACATGCATAGCATTAGACTGTGGAAGGAAATTGGCACATCCATGAGAAGCTCACACAGACAAGGGAAAAATGTGCAAACTCCACACACATAGTGTGGAGGCTGAAATTAAACACAAGTCCCTGGTACTGTGAGGCAGCAATGCTAATCACTGAGCCACTGTGCTACCTATTGGAGAATTCCTGAACAGAATTCATTGGAATCTCCTCACTGCCTAATGCAAAGGGAATTCAGCCAACTCCAACTGTTCCAGGATGGAATCCCATGGCTAGCAGCTTGTGTGAGTAGAATATGTTCAGAAGCAGAATCACATATTGGAAAATCTCTCAATTTTTCCTTTTGTCATGAGTTACACGATTATCCGGACCAAGTTCTTTCAACTTGAAATTGCAGAGATTTTCTATATCGTGTGTGTGTGTGTGTGTGTGTGTGTGTGTGTGTGTGTGTGTGTGTGTGTGTGTGTGTGTGTGTGTGTGTGTGTGTGTGTGTGTGTGTGTGTGTGTGTGTGTGTGTGTGTGTGTGTGTGTGTGTGTGTGTGTGTGTGTGTGTGTGTGTGTGTGTGTGTGTGTGTGTGTAAATATCGATTCTATATTTGCAATATCCAAACAGTTTGCCATTCATCTTTCCAACTTTGTTTGAGTAACATTGTTTTGGTTCATAAAGGTAATATTTTAGCAGATTAAAAAAACTAGCCTGACTTGTTCCTAAAACTGACCCTAACCCAGTCTGAGACCGATATCATCGGCCATATCGCCGACCTAGTTACATTTAACTTTCGTTGTGAGCAGTGGAGGAGTGGGACTAAAAAGGTAACAGTGACCCAAATAGCCTGGGAACTATAGACTGGTGAGTCTGATGTGAGGGATGGGTAAGTTGTTAGAGGGTATTCTGACGGATAGGATTTACATACATTTGGGAAGGCAAGCGCTGAGCGGGCTAGTCAACGTGGCTTTCTGCATGGGAAATCATGTCTCATTAATTTGATTGAGTTTGATGAAGAGGTGACAAAGAAGTTTGATGAAGGCAGTTTGGTAGATATTGACCATATGGACTTCAGCAAGGTGTTCATGACATTCCGATTGGTGCACAGATTAGTAAGTTTCGGGGACATAGGATATAGAGGAAGCTAGTCACAAGTGGCTTGAAGGAAGAGGGGTATTTTTTAAGACAGGAGGCTTGTGAGCAGCAGTGTGCTGTATGAATCCGTACTGAGTTCACTGCATTTCATCATTTGTGTATAGGATTTGTGTAAAGGGTCCATAGTAAGTAAGTTTACGGATTACATCAGAAAGGTGGTGTAGTAGATTATGTCAGAGTACAATGAGACCACAATTAGATGGGGCAAAGAGGCAAGGAGTGACAGTTGAAGCTTAATTTAGATAAATACGAGGTTTTGCATTTTTGGAAGTCAAATACTGCAGAAATTATACACTTGATGGTAAGATCCTGCGGAGTGTTGTGGAACGAAGGGACCTGGGCCTGCAGGTGCATAGTTCCTTGAAAGTAGAGTCGCAGGTAGACAGTCTGGGACAGAACAAATTTGGCACATTTGCCTTAATCAGTCGGAGCATTGACTATAGGAGTTGGGGTGGCATGTTGTATCCGTACAGGATGTTGGTGAGGCCACTTTAAGAATACAGTGTACAACTCGGTTGTCTGCAGAAAACATGGACACGGTTGTTCCAGTACTGGGGGTTTGAGCTGTAGGGAGAGGTTGATTAGGTTGATTTGCTTCCCCCCTGGAGTGGCAATGGCTGAGGTGTGACATAATAGATGTTTATAAAATCATCTGGGACATGGATATTCTGAACAGCCACGTTCTGCTCCTCAGGATAGGGGAGTCCAGAACAAGAGGGCATAGGTTGAAGGCGAGAGGGCAAATGATTTAGTACGGACCGTAAGGTAAATGTTTCACAGAGAGAGTGGTGTGTGTACAGAAAGTGCTGTCAGAGGAAGTGATAAAGGCGGTTACAATCGCACATTTAAAAAAGTATCTGAAAGAGGAGGGATATTGGCCAAATGCTGGCAAATGGGACTGAAACAAATTTGATATCTGATTGGAGTGAACAGATTGGACTAACGGATCTATTTCCGTTCTGCATGACTCTCTGATTCTGTAAGAGGGATGACGAAAAATTCTGAAAGGACCTTTCAAGTGGGAATTCTCTTCACTGGAACTTTATCGTGCCTCCATGTTCACATTGATTGAAAGCTTCGTTAGTTAAATATTTGACAGGGAAGTGAGACACAGACAGGAAAGTGTGGCTGAACCAAAACCTGATCAGCCACAGCCTTAGTGCTTGGTGGAGAAGGCTCAAATTATCCAATGACCAATGACCAATCCAATTATCCTGCTCCTCAGTCCCATGTTTCTGTGTTCCATTCAGCCCCTCAAACCTGCTAGGCAGGATCAGTTGGAGGCTACTTACTGCTGTAAAGTGGTGCACAGAAACAAAATAGACCATTCAGCCCCTCAAGACTGACACACACGCTTTGAGGTGATTTGGGAAATATAATTGGAAAATCCAGGCACGGGTAAGAAAGAGTCCCCTCATCTCTCTTCAAAAAGCTTCCCCCTCTCTGTAACTTGTGCCTTTGACAGGTCAATATCCATCTACCTCCTTTTCAAATACTTTCAGACATCTAGCTACCCCAACACTCTTGAGAAGAGAAATCCTGACATTCAATGCCACATGTTCGAAGAAAACACTTGCTGCTCCGATATATCATAGCCTATTGAGATGAACAAAAGAGGTTGACACAAAGGTTCAGGTAAAAATGACTGGCTGTGATATCAAGGAAATGGTTAATTTCTGTTGACATTAAGGAGCTAACCAAAACTGGACTTAATGGGAATCAGAGTAAACTCTCCAGTGTTCATTGTCTCAGTGCTGGGACACCTCTGTGGGAGATCCTCAGGTTGGCTTCCTCTTCACAAACATCTTCAGCTGCTTCATAAATGTCTCCCTGCCCCCACCCTCCCCACCATAAGATCAGAATGTGGGGATGGTGACTGAAGATTCCACAATGTTGAGAACATTTTGTCCCCCGTCAGCTCCTGAACTGGTCTGTGTCCACGAGCAGCAAGACCCAGACTCTATTGAGGCGTGTGCTGCTAAAGGCTGCGTAACATTCATGTAACAGCACTGCCGGACACTGCATATTGCCACAGTAAAACAAGAGTTAATTCAGCACCTCACGTTGGTTTCACAAGGATATGAGGAAGTCGTTCAGACCATTGACACTATTAGAGAAAAACAGGGACAGCCCATTCATTGCCTCCAGCATATTACTCAGGAACAGAAGGACTCTAGTGTGATGGACCATACGAGAACCCCTCGAAAATATTTGAAGGCGGTAGCCTAGATTCTAATGTTTTCTTATTTTAATTGAAATATAAACTGTCTGTTCCAGATGCAATGTGACTGGTCAAACTACTCGGTGTGAAGCAAAACACCATCTATTTAAGCACAAAAGATAAAATGAAACCAAAGAAAGAGGAATTTAGAATAACATAATTCGATTGGACAAGTTAACAGAATAATAGATCTAGGAAGTATTACTAATGAACTGTTCCAATATAGGAAACTTCCATAAACACAGCCCTTGTCAAAAAGGAATATTCAGACACAGAATGTCACAAACATTTCTCCAATCCAGGAATTAAAAACAGCACTATGAGAAAATTCAGAGAGACTAGCAGCCACGAGATAGTCACTGAAGCTTCCAACTCTATGGAGACCCCAATAGTTTCTGATGTTACTGAGAAACCAAAACCCAGAGATCCTAATCTGTGAGAGCTGGCCACACCCATTCAGGCTGCATTAAAATAAACACAAGGCCTCCCTAGCTGTTTACTCAGTGGTCTTAACTATCCAGCTTGGTAACAATCATTCAATCTCTATCTGAAAAGAAACCAGGACAAAATAACCTCTTAAAGCTGCAGCATCATCACACTTGTCAGTACATCGTGCTGACAAACAGGAACCAGGGGTAACCCAATCAGACCCGTGGCCCCGTCCAATCGGACGAGGAAGAAGCCATTCAGTCCCTTGAGTCACTTACACAGGAACAGGAGGAGGTCATTAAGCCCCTTGATTCTCTTACACATGCACAGGATGAGGCCATTCAGCCCCTTGAGTCTCTTACACAGGAACAGGATGAGGCCATTCAGCCCCTGGAGTCTCTTGCACAGGAACAGGATGAGGCCATTCAGTCCCTTCAGTCTCTTACACAGGAACAGGATAAGGTTATTCAATCCATTGAGTCTCTCACACAGGAACAGGAGGAGGCCATTAAGCCCCTTAAGTCACTTATACAGGACAGGAGGAGACCATTCACCCCTCTACGCACTTACAAAGGGTCAAAATGAGGTAATTGATGCTGATTCCTGATGAATGGCGAATGCTCAAAATGTGGATTCTCCTGCTCCTCGGATGCTGCCTGACCTGCTGTGTTTTTTCAGCAATCCCCTCTCTACTCCAATTTCCAGCATGGGCAGTCCTCACTGTCTCCTAATTGATGCTCTAACATGATGAACAAGTGGAGCAGAGGGTACACAGACAGACTGCTCAACGCTGTTCCTCGTGGGACTTTAACGTGGTTTTCGATCGGTAAGCAGGGAAGCCATATGTCTTGTGTGAAGTCTCAAGAAGGCACCTTCCATCTCCGAGGAGCCAGCCTGCTGTTCTCTATGTAGGGCGGAAGCTGGTGGGAATGGCTACCTTTTTCAGATGGAAGGTATCGTGGCTGCTGTTGGGGATTGTGAGCAACCTGACGTTCAGTACGGGTTCACACGCCGACTGCACAATAACGTGGGGAGAGTTAATTTAGGCATCTAGAATATTAGGAAAGTCACGTTAGACTGATGAATGTACCCTCTAAGATCAAATAATGCTGATCTTGTTCATGTTGATCTTGTCTAGTGCATGTCCTGTTCAGTGTAACCTGTATGCCTTACTCTGCACAAGTCTATTTCCACCTATGATCTGTCTGGCCATGCTTACTATGATCTTCCTCCACTGCTCATAAATAAAGTGTTTCCCTGTACTGAGGTACATGTGACAATAAATAAAAGCAATCAATCCTGGGTAAAGTATGGAATTTCTCACCTTCTCAATGTCTCTTTTGGAATTAGGTTATCGCTGCCACTCCTCGTGTTTCAGCATCACCATTTCTTCGTCTCGCACAGCTCTACAGAGTAAACACTCAGCTTCTTTACTCTTTCCTCATGTTACCATCAACGGTGTCTGTGGTAAGGAGATCATTCCTTAGAAAGGAGATCAAATCTGTACAGAGTGCCGCAAATGCTCTCTCAGCAAGGCTCTACAACTGCAGCAAAATGGCTTTACTTATGTACTCCAATCATCTTACAATGAAGGACAGCATACCATTGACTGCACCCATTACTTACACAGGGTTTGATTCGGAGCAGTCAGCATCGACTTGCGAGCGGAAAATCATGCTTTCCAAATTTGTTAGTATTCTTTGATGAATTGACCAAGAAGGCTGATGAGGGCCAAGCGGTAGACGAAGTCTGTTTGGATTTCAGTAAGGCCTTTGATAAGGTACCACACGGCAGGCTGCACTGGAAGGTTCCATCACGTGAATGCTGGCGGAACTGGCCAATTTGATACACAGTTGGCTGAATGGTAGGAAGCAGAGTGTTTTGTGGAAGGATGTTTGTCAGACCGGAGGCTGGGTCCATTGCTGTTTGTTATCCATGATTGGGTTGAGAATGTGGAAGGCATGATTAGTAAGTTTGCAGATGACACTAAAATAAGTGGTATCGCGATCAGTGAGGACGTTTATCAGAAATTGCAGCAGGACCTATATCAGGTGGGGATGTAGGTTGAGAAATGGCGAATGGTGTTTAATATAGACGTGTGAGGTCTGCATTTTGGAAACTCAAATCAAGGTAAGGGTTTCATGGTATATGGGAGGGCCTTAAGGGGTGTAGTGGGCAGAAAGACCTTAGCGTTCAGTTGCACGGTTCTTTGAGAGTGGAATCACAGGTAGACAGGGTAGTGAAGAAGGCTTTTGGCGCACTGGCCTTCATCAAGCAGGATATTGAGTATAGAAGTTGGGGAGTCATGTTGCAGTTACACAGGACTTTGGTAAGGCTGCACTTGGAGTATTGTGTTCAGTTTTTGTCACTGTTTAAGGGGGCGATGATATGAAATTAGATAGAGTGGAGAAGAAATTTACAAGGACGTTGTCAGGACCAACGGTCTGAGTTATAGGGAGAGGTTGGACAAGCTAGGACCTTATCTTTAGAGTGTCAGAGCCTGGGGGATGGGGGTGGGCCTTATAGAGCTGTGTAAGATTACAAGGGGTATTGATAGGGATAATGCTCTGGGTCCTTTTCCAAGATTTAGAGAATTGAGGATTAGAGGGGATCAGTTTAAGGTTAGATAGTAAGGAATAAAAGGGAAACTGAGGGGGCACTTCTTTACACAGTGGGCTTGTACGTGGATGAGCTGCCAAAAGATGTGGTTGAAGGGGGTACATTAACAACATTTCCAAAGCATTTGGATAAATATGTGGACAGGAAAGGATTAGAAGGATATCGGTCAACTTTAGGGAAATGGGGTTAACGTGGATGGACCTTTACAAAGTGGAGGAGAAAGTGAGGTCTGCAGATGCTGGCGATCAGAGCTGAAAATGTTTTGCTGGAAAAGCGCAGCAGGTCAGGCAGCATCCAGGGAACAGGAGAATCGACGTTTCGGGCATAAGCCCTTCTTCAGGAATGAGGAAAGTTTGTCCAGCAGGCTAAGATAAAAGGTAGGGAGGAGGGACTCCCCCAAGTCCCCAAGTTCGGGCTTATGCCCGAAACGTCGATTCTCCTGTTCCCTGGATGCTGCCTGACCTGCTGCGCTTTTCCAGCAACACATTTTCAGCTTTACAAGGTGGAGTCGAACCCCTCTGTTAATTCAAACCAAACACCTAGAAAAGCTCGCTTCACCACATAATCTGTTAAAATATGAGTGACACAGATCTCCTACATTCCACTATTTAAACAAAAATTCACAAGTTAGTTTCTTAATTTTAATAGTGAACACTAAAAAACAGGTATTCACAAATACAAGATCCTCTTTTCTTACCTGCTTACTATCTGACTCCAACTCTGTAAAAATATGCTGTTCCAACAACCCACATATTAAACATTACAATCTCAAGACCACACAGTCTCCATCTTCCTGTGTTCACAATTCCAGCTGCTGATCTCCTTGGTTCTTTTTTTTAAACTGAAGGTAGGTTTTACATGCACATGTATCTTTGATAGAGAGTGTTTGAGGTGGCCAGTTCGCACTCCTGCTCTACAGCAGTTATTCTGTTGTTGGATGGCAGTGGCTCTCCCTGTAGTGTTCAAAATGCTGGGTTTATAACACCTTTCGGCTTCATAACACCTCCCCCCTTCAGAAAAGAAAATGCACCATCAGAATGAAAAGATGTCATCATTCTTTTTCCTCTATTTCTTAATCCCATTGTTATGAAATAAAAAAAAGTATTTATCTCTCCAGTTATACCATTCATATTAATTCTGCACACCTATATAACACTGGAATAAGTCAAATTTTATCGAAACGTTTTCCTTTAAATCCGCGATAACATATCTGCTATCACATTTTAGGACCCACAGCATGTACAATTTGTAAGTTAAAAAGTCGGTAACATAAGACCCCAATGCAATAGTCTCATATTCTGGTCTTTAAATATTCCAAAAAATGCGAGAGATTTGTCGTTGTCCACAACCATCTCCGACAATTCATTTTTCATATAAACATTAAAATATTGTCAGGCCAGTACGAAACCCAATCATTCTTTTTCAATAATGGAGATTTTGGATTTGGTTTTTCTGGTGGATATTGAGTTTTTTTCGACAAGTAGCCAATTGGCCATTCAATTCCATCAGCATCTTACTGTATAAATACATCTCCAACCCCTATATCCCGAGCATCAAACAACATTTTCAAAGGATTTCAAAATATTTGGTGTAGCTAAAACTGGTGCAGTGATTAATCCTGCTTTAAAATTCTCAAATGCCTCCTGGAATTGTTCTGTCCACCAAAATTGTGTGTTCTTCTTGAATAAATCCAGCAGTGGTGCCAATACGCTGCTGAAGTTTGCAACAAGCTTCCGATGGAATCCACTCAGTTCCTCAAAGCCCTTCGTCATTGTTTCCCATGGGGTCAACCTTCCATGGCCAATGTAATGTCCCAAGAACATCATCTCTAACTTCGCGAATTCTGTTTTCTTTAAATTTATTACCAAGTTTGCTTCTTGTAATTGTTCAACATGTTCTGCCACCTGTAACATGTGAGCTTTCAATCACTTTCTAAAGATCACTGCATCATTCAGATAACCTGCACAATTTGTACATCTGGCCACAGCTCTGTTCCTGAGTGCTAACTGTGGATGGTGCATTATTCATTCACATAACAGACTCGATAACGTTTTTGTCATATCCGGTATCTTTACCAGATAGTTTAACTGACTCAGCATTTTTTTTAATTTGAAAGGAGCCACTAAATCTGGCTTTGAAAAGATTTCCTACCACTGGTGGCAATATTAATACGTCATCCCCACGGGAAATCGTTAAAGTTTCAGAGTTTTTATCTGCCACCTGTTTCAAACTAGGCTGTGCCCTCTTCAGGTGCTGTTTAGCTAACTCACCTACTCGGTCTAATCTCTCCCTCACCTCACATACATAATCCAAGTGAGAGATCGCCGACTTTGGTCTTGTCGCTTTATATTTAATTAATTTCAAAGGACGTCTCACTTCATGTACGAATATTAACTCAAAAGAACTAAACTGAGTTGATTTATTTGGGACATCTCCGATGTCAAACGATTTAATGGGACACCTTTATCCTAATCATTCGGGTAATCCTGACATTACGCTGTTAAGATGGCCTTCAGTGTCCGATGCTAACTTTCCAAGGTTCCCTGGGATTCAGGATGGAACGCACTTGATTTGAAATGCTGAATACATATGCTATCCATGACATTCTTAAACAGCTGAGCGGTAAAATGAAACACTTGGTCTGACTGAATCTCACTGCTTAGCACACAGCGAGTAAAGAAAGCTACCAATCCCTCCACCTCCCTTCTTGCCTTAACACTCTGTAATGGAATTGCCTCTGGCAATCTGGTAGACACATCCATTATAGTCAGAAAATATTGGTTTCCACTTTTACTTGAGAAAGGGGAGCTCCACAATTAATCATAACCCACGTGAAACGTTCTTCGAATGCAGTAATTGGCGACAAAGGTGCTGGTTTTATTATTACCTATGCCTTACCTACCATTTGGCATGTTTGACATTTACAACAACATTAACCATGTCCTTGTGCATTCCAGGCCGCTAGAAATGTTTCCATACCTTAGCCTGAGTCTTCCGTACACCTAGGTGCCCACCTGCAGTTAGTTCATGTGCTACCCGTAACACTATATGTTACCAGTAACACAATCTGGTGCACCTCAGCCCATTTCCCTTCTGCACTATCCTGTCGTGGTCTCCATTTTAATTTTAGGATTCTATCTTTAAGTGAATAACGTTCGACAATATATTTAAATTCATTTTCTCTGTCTCTTTCTCTCTCTCTCTCTCTCTCTCTCTCTATGTGTGTGTGTGTGTGTGTGTGTATCTGTTCTAAGTCCATTAGCGTTATGGGACTAAACACCCTTGCCTGAACCTCTGCCTGTTGGTTAGTCCTTTTGGTTGTGGGTGTTCCGTTGATTTGTTCGTATATCTGGTTGTTGAATGTGAAGTACACAAACCAGGCATTCCACTCAGACCCATAGTATCACTGCCAGGGACACTATCATACAAACTGGCCAAAGAACTACAACAGAAACTGAAACATCTGGTCAGCGGATCCAAGCACTCTATACAATCAACACAGGAATTCTTGGACATCATCAGAAATATACACATAGACAAAGAAGAAACCATGATATCATTCGACGTGACGGCACTGTTCACTTCGATTGACAAAACCCTAGCCAAAGAAACAATAGCCAACCCACTGGACATACAGAACAGAAAACAGGACGCTGAACCTATCAACAAAGCCGGCATACGTAAACTACTGGACTTGTGCCTCACAACACACTTCACATTCAACAACCAGATATACGAACAAATCAACGGAACACCCATGGGATCACCAATCTCGGGACTCATAGCAGAGGCAGTTATTCAAAGGTTAGAATAAACAGTCCTACCACAAATTCAACCCAAACTCTGGGTCAGATATGTCGATGACACGTTTGTAATCATTAAAAAAAACGGAAATAGAAAAAACACACCGGATCATCAACGCCACACTCACAGGAATCCGATTCACGAGAGAAGAAGAAATGGAGAGCCAACTCCCATTCCTGGACGTGATGGTACAGAGAACACCGAACGGAGAATTCACTACAAGGGTATACAGGAAAGCCACACACACAGACCAAGTCCTAAACTATGAAAGTAACCACCCCAACACACACAAACGAAGCTGCATCAGGACACTATTCAAAAGGGCCACAACACACTGCAGTACACCAGAACTGCAAAAAGAAGAAGAGGAACACCTATACAAGGTATTCGCCAAAAACGGATACCCGCGCAACTTCATCAACAGATGCGTAAGAGAAAGACCACGGAACGAGGACATACCACAACCAAAAGGACTAGCCACACTACCATACATCAGGAGCATCTCGGAACTGACAGCCAGACTACTGCGACCCCTAGGACTCATAACGGCACACAAACCAACAGCCACGCTCAGACAACTCACCAGGACGAAGGACCCATACCCAACATGAGCAAGACGAATGTAGTGTACAAAATACCATGCAAGGACTGCACTAAACTCTATATATGACAAACTGGAAGACAGCTAACAATCCGCATACATGAACATCAACTAGCCACGAAACGACACGACCAACTATCCTTAGTAGCCACACACACAGACAACAAGCAACATGAATTCGACTGGAACAACACTACTATCATAGGGCAAGCCAGACAGAGAACAGCCAGGGAATTCCTAGAGGCATGGCATTCATCCACAAACTCCATCAACAAACACATCGACCTGGACCCTATACCAACCACTATAGCGGACAGCTGAAACCGACAATCGGAAGCGGCAGGGACAGACCACTATAAACACCGGAGGAAACATCAAAGAAGCGCTTCGCAGGAGGCTCCCAAGCACTGATGATGTCGCCTAGCTAGGGGACGAAACGTTTGCAACAAAAACTTCCAGCTCGGCGAACAGAACCACAACAAATCTTACCATCTCTGGAAGTGAGTCTTTAAACTCCTCCAGCATAATAATCTCCTTTCGTGCCTCACATCCATTTTTATGGCCAGCACCCATCTATCAAAATGACTGTGCTTAATTCTTTCAAACTCAAAATAAGCCTCACCTGGTTCTCTCTCTATTTTTCTGACCCTCTGTCTATATTCTTCTGTACCAATTCATAAACACTCAACATAGTTAGATTTATATTTGCATAGTCTCTTGAGACGTCATCTGATAGCGCTGCACATACCTCAACAACTGTGCCCGTCAGTTTAGTCTGAACTAGCATTACCCACAAGTTCACTGGACACGCCATCTACTGAGCCATTTTTTCAAATAAAATAAAAGACGTTTTGTTATTTGTTTCACCGAAATATGGCAAGGTATTCACACAGTTGTATGTATCCCGACATTCTCCCTTCATCTCCATCCTGTTCATTTAACATTCTTGTTTAATTCCCAACTTCTGAATTTCAAATTCTCTCTCTCTTTCTTTATCGTATCTTTCTCTTTCTTCGCTCTCTGTTTCCATCTCTTTCTTTATCTTCTAACTTCAGTTGCCATATTTGCAATTTAAGTTTTTTTTCTAACTCTACTGCACTTGTCTGTTTCTCTGATATATCAAAGTGTTTGACCAACGCCATTACAATTTCAGCTTTCCTTTTGCCCCTGGTTAAACTCAATTCCAACCTATTTGCTAATTCTAAACTTCCTTGGCAAATTTGGGAACCTCTTTCGTAATGTTAAAAGCCATTTCTCTCAGTTGCAATTTAACCAACCACAGGTAAACAAAATTAAACGCATTTTCCCACCGGTTTTATTTGAAGATGTAGGTCACTAATTGCCACGTATTTGAATCTGGGGACCTTTTACACCCCAAATCTGTTCAAATCTGTCCAAATCCCATACTACAAGGCCCCAAAATGTTATAACATCAATGCCGAACCCCTCTGTTAATTAAAACCACACACCCAGAAAAGCTCACCTAACATCATAATCTGTTAAAACATGAGAACTCCTAAATTCCACTAATAAAGTAAAATGATAGTTTATATGAATGCATGTTAGCTCGTTATGCTTGAAGGTTTGTTTTGAGATGTTTCGATGCCATGACTAGGTAACATTATCAATGAGAGTCTCCACTGAAGCGTTAATGGCATTTCCCGCCTCTCCATTTATAGGTCTTGGTTTTCTTAAGGTGGGTGGGACATTTCCAGTTCTTTTGTTTTACAAGAGAAGGTAGACAGGATCTAAATTAATGTGTTTATTGATGGACTTCTGGATAGAATGCCATTCCTCTAAGAATGTCCTTGCGTGTCTTAGTATGTGTCTGCATGTATGGAAAATAGTGGTAATTGGTCGTGTCTTTTGGTGGACAATTTGTGTTCATGTATCCTGGTAACACGACAACAGGACCATTTTAATGGCGGTAAAATGATTTTATATACACTGTTTAATCAATGTATGTGTATAGATAAGTAACATTTTCATACGTGCACAACACTTTCTAAATTAACAACGGAGACACAGTTAACGAAAAATAATGCATATGATGTATATAATTTGTAAAACATTAAAACATTATTTGATCCTCATCTAAAGTGATATGTTCCACTTCTCTCAATGATCCCTCCTTTTCTGGAATTCTCTACTCTAATCTCTTATTCTTATCAGGATGTGTGCTATAAATTCTTGCTTCTGGTATCCCTTCTTATTTCAGTTAATCCCCTTTCTACCGGTACTTCAATATATTGGCCTGATGGGTTCTTTCCAAAGTTAGTGCATTTAATCATTGGAGCTAAAATATTCTGCCATCAGACCCAGCATTTGAAAACATTGCTCTGTTGTACGTGCACTGTACAAAGGACCACAGCACACAGGCATTGCCAAAACATTGAGGGATGTCTATCTAAACGTTTCAATAATCAAGTTTTCTCATTTTTCGCATTTCCTCATCTATATCCTCTCTCTCGTTCTCTAATTGTATCTAGTTAAGAAAATTACCAATTATTCTTCACATCCCTTCTCTCAAAACTCCCTCTGTTGGTTTATATCTATTGCTCTCTTCTTGATGTAATGCGATTATAATTGTAACTACAATGATATGCGGAGGAGCTGGCCAGAGTTAATTGGTAGGGGAGCCGAGCAGAAAAGATCATGGAGCAGCAATGGCAGGAATGTCTGGGGATATTTCGGAGGATATCAGAAACTCATCCCAAAGGAGATGAAACATCCTCATGGGAGGACAAGGCAGCCATGAGTGATAAGGCATCAAACCAATTGAGGAAGCATACAATGTGGTGAAGATGATTGAGAATCCAGGAATTCATTGGCTCTGAAACTACAAAAGGCTGGCATCCCTGAGACTACAGAGCTCTTAACCATGGTCAGGGAGAGAAACAGAGGGAAGGACTTTCATTTTAAACACAGAAGATGGTATTATTCAATGAAAAAAAAAGATTGAGATTCATTAAACAATTGAATTAAAAATAGTTAATTGGTTTTACAGAATGTGCCAGATTGGAAGCATGACCCGGGGAGCAACCCTCAGCAGAATGAGAGTATGAAAATGGAAGTATTCCCACATCAGAAACCAGAGTCGGTCACTGAGTACAGGGCTGATGGGTGAACGGGTCTCGAGGTGAACTAAGGACAGACAGCAGAATTGCATTGCAGATATTGCAGCTCAAAACTGCGTATTTATATAATGCTCTAGACTACAGCAGCAGGAGAAGCAGAACAGCCACAACCTGTAACACTTTTGCCCAGGGATAATCTCCTCAGTCTGCCATTACCATCAACATATGTTTCAGTAATGACTGTGGGTGAACATGTCAGTGTCAGAACCATGTGAACCTAAACGTGATGCTAACACATTAAAGCTACCAACAGATCTGATCGAAGCTCTGCAGTCCTGCCACATTCAGTCATAAATGGTGATGGACGATTAAACAAATGATTGGAGGACAGGATTCCATAAATATCCCCATACTGCATAACAGAACTGCCCTGTACACCAGTGTAAAACACAAGGATGTAGTATCTGCACAATTCTCAGCTAGAAGTGTACAGTTGATGATCCACCTCACACTCGTCATGATGCCCACAGAATCACAGATGCTAGCCTTCAACCAATTCGATTTTCTGCCCATGACATGAAGAAACACCTGAACACCGTAGATACGACAAAGGCAATGGGCCCTGACACCATTCCTGCAATAGGACTGAAGACTTGTGCGGCATAACAAGCCGTGTCCCTGGGGAAGCTGTTTCGTTTCAGCTCTGTCTCCCTGACAATGTGGAAAATTACACAACTATGTCCAGTCCCCATAGCGGAGAATAATTACAATCTGACCAATTACCATCCCCTCAGTCCAATGACGATAGTCACATTGGTGGGAGTTCTTTTTTTTAATGAGCTTGAAGCAGCACAGAAATATCCTGCTCAGTGTGGTTTCCGATAGGTCCCCATTTGGAGATGGTGCTGTGTGGAAATGTCACTTGATTACTAATCCAAATCAGGATAATGCTCAGGCAGCTAGTGGAAGTTAAAAGCAATTGATAAAATATTCAGATGCATAATCTGGCGTCAGTAACGGTGACCTTGAAGCCAATGTCGATTGTAAACTCCAATTTCTTCCCCAATTTACTTTCAGGAAGTGAGTCTCCCGTGCTTTCCTCGTCTGGCTAAACGTGACTCCAGACACACAGACATATTATAAACTCTTCAATGGTCTCTGAATCGGCCAAGCAAGACCTTCTATTGTATCAAACTGCTTCGAGGTATTAAAGGTTATACCTGGACAGAACCCCCAGCCCCTGCCGGTATCGGAAAAGGGAACAGGAAACACAGTCCTGTTGACTCTGTGGAGACCTCTTTCCTAACATCTGACAGCTTGTGACAACATTTACAGAGCTTTCCCAGAGACTGCACAGAAACATCGATAAAGGACACATTGAGACTTCCTCATTGTCGTTCATTTTCAAACATCTCCCCAATGCACTTATCCCAAATAATGAATATATCCGTTAATATGATTAACCTTGAGAAGATATAAAATAGGAAGTGCAGTAGTTCCTTTGGTCCCTCGAGTTTGCTACCCATTTCAATATAATGATGGCTGGCCCTTTATTTCCACACCATACTCCTGCTTTCCCACCACCCCCTTTCTGAATCTAAATCCTTATTGTATTCAGTATCTTGGTTTCCAGGTTCAAGTGCATTCTCCAGGTTCACCAGTCTCTGAGTGTAGACATTTATTCTCATCTCAATGCAGAGTGGCCTGCCTATACCTAATACTGTGGCCTCTTGCTTTAGACACTACAGCCTGGGGAATTATCATCTCTGCTTCCAATCTGTCTCACCCTGTCAGAGTGTCATATATCTCACTGAGATCTCCCCCCATTTTCCTAAACCGCATGGAATACAGGCCCAGTCGCACCAAATACTGCTCCCACAACAAGACTGTCATCCCAGAGATTAATCTGGTCATCCTTCGCTGCTCTCCCTTAATGTCAGGTTTGCCCTTTATTAGGGACGGAAACCAAAACTGCACACAGTACTGCACAATGTTCGAGATGGGGTCTCACCAAGGTCCTGTACAGTTGCAGTAAGACACCCTTGATTCTGGATTGAAATCCCCCTGAAATGAAGGTCAGCACATCATTGATCTTCCTAACTGCTTTCTGTTCCTGCAATATCGCTTTTAGTGACTGGTATACAGGGAGATCCAGATCCTTTGCAATGTTATAGCTCCCCACCTAATGGGTCTATATACACTGGTCTGTGTGCCAATTCCATTCCAATGTATTGACTTCTGAGTTCAGACCTCACTGTGCTGCAGGGACCTCGGAGGACTGCGCAGAAGGAAACAACAAAAAGGAGCATTCGCCCCTTTGTAGATCAACATGTTTCAAACAATCCCTTTTCAAACGATAGGCTGCCAATCTCTTGTTCCCACCAAAGGGCACACCGTCACCTCTACCCACCTTGCTCTCCATCTGCCACGTATTTGTCCATTCACTCCACTTGTCTGTCACCCTGGAGCTTTTTTACAACCTCCACACGCACCCCCAATCCAACATCTTTTAGTTCTGTCACAGGTTGAGATATATCGTATTTGTTTCCCGAAACCAAATGTTTAATGGATATTGTGAACAGTTGGGGCCTAAGCACCGATCTCTGTGATACCTCCGCAATCTTCCTCTGTTAAAAGAAATGTTGTTTTTCAATTTATTTATTTCGTGAATCTGGGTGTGAGTGGCTGGGCCAGCATTTATTGCCTATCCCTGGCTGCCCCCTAAGAAGGTGGTGGTGAGCTGCCTTGTTGAACCGCTCCTGTCCACTGTGTATTCAGTGATGGTAATACCATTGACTGCCAAGGGGCAGTGGTTAGATTGCATTTTAGTGGTGATGATCACGGTCTGGAATTTGTGTGGCCTGAATATTACTTGCCACTTGTCAGCCTGGATACTGTCCAGACCTTGTCGCATTTGGACATGGACTGCTTCAGTATCTGAGGAGCCACAAATGTTGCTGAACATTGGGCAATCATTGGCGAACATCCTCACTTCTGACCTTAAAATAGAGGGAAGGTCATTGATGAAACAGCCCTGCCCAAGGGACTCCTACAGACTTGACCTGGAGCTGAGTTGACTGACCTTTATCAATAATGACCATCTTTCTACGTGTCAGGTATGATTCTAATCAGCGGGGAGTTTGCCCTGATACCGATTGAATCCAGTTTTGCTAATACCCATTGATACCTCACTTGGTCGACGGCAGCCTTCTTTTAAAGGGCTGTCACTGTCACCCCACCTCTGGAATTCAGCTCTTTTATCCATGTTTGGACCAAGCTAATGAGATCAGGAGCTGAGTGGCCCTGGTGGAGCCCAAACTGAGCGTCATTGACCAGGGTATTGCTGAATAGGTGATGCCTGAAAGCACTGACACCTTCCATTACTTTACTGATGGGTTGGTAATTGACCGGATTGGATTTGTTCTGCTTTTCCTGTGTAGGAGATACTTGGGTAATTTTCCACGTAATCTGGGAAATGTCATTGTTGTAACAATATTAGAAAAGCTTAGTTAGGGCAGTGACAAGTTCTGCAGTACACATTTTAAGTACTATTGCCAAAATGTTGGCAGGGAATGTACCCTTTCGAGTATCCAGTGTTTCTAACTGAATCTGGATATCGCGTGGAGTGAGTCAAATTGGTTGATGACTGGTAACTGAATTGCTGAGGACCACTAGAGGAGCCTGAGATGGATCATCCACTCAGCACTTCCGACTGAAGGTTGTTGCAAATGCATCAACCTTATCTTTTGCACTGAAGTGCTGGGCTCTTCCATAATTAAGGATGGGGATACTTGTGGCCTCTCCAATTCCAATGTATAATTGTCAATAACTATTCTCAACTAGAAGTGGAAGGTCTGCAGAGCTTAGATCTGAACCGTTGCTTTTGGGATCACTTAGCGCTGTTTATCACTTATTGTTTATGCCAATTGGCACGCCATTTGGTGGCTTCACCAGGCTGACACCTCATTTCCAGGTATTCCTGGTGCTGCTCCTTCCCTCCTGCACACTCCATTGAACCAAGGTTAATTCTCTGGCTTGATGGTAATTGTTATGACGGGGATATGCCAGATCATGAGGTTGTGCTGGAGTACAATTCTGCTGCTATTGATGACCCACAGCATCTTATGCGCACCCAGACTTGAGCTGCTAGATCCGTTCGAAGTCTGTCCTGTTTAGTACGGTGATATTGCCTTCCAAAACGATGGAGGTTTTTCTCAATGTGAAGGTGTGGCTTTGTCTCCACAATGACTATGCGGTGGTCACTCTTACTAATACTGTCATGGACAGATACTTCTGAAACTGGCAGATTAGTTAGGATGTGGTCAAATATATATTTTCCTCATGTTGGTTCTTTCACCACCTGCCTTGACCCAGTCTAGCAGTTATGTCCTTTAGGACCCGACCAGCTGGATCAGTAATGCTGCTGCAGAGTCACTCTCGGTGGTGGACATTACAATCCCCCACCAAGACTACATTTTGCGCCCTTGCCAATCTCCGGGCTTCCGGCAAGTGTTAGTCAGCATGGAGGAGTACTAATTCATCAGATGAGGGAGGCTAGCACATGGTAATCAGCAGGAGGTTTCCTTTCCCATGTGTGAACTAACGCCATGAGACTTCGTAGGATACAGAATCACTGTTGAGGATCCCCAGAGCAATTCCCTTACAACTGTATACCACTGTGCCGCCACTTCTGCTGCGTCTCTCCTGCTGATGAGACAAGAGATATCTGGAGAAGGTGATAGGGTGTCTGGGACATGGTCATGCTGTGAGAATCATACCTGACAGACAATGTCAGGCTGTTGCTTGACGAGTCTGTCTATTTCTATTCACTGTTTCCTGCCAGCTGTCCCATTCTAGAAACATGGTCATATATTTGCAACAATCCACTCAGATTTGACTTTTCAAACTAGACTTGGGAGCTTTACCAAACATTTTTCTGAAAATCCACATGTTTTACATCCATTGCTTCTCTTTCATTTGTCTCCCAGTCTGTTTCTCAAACATAATTCATAAATCCATATTAGTGTTATCTGTGACCGTTAGTTACAGTCCCAATAATTTCTCCTAAACCATTTACTTACTATGTTCTAAGTTCCATGTACTATATCCTTTTTCCACACCAGACTTGGTTTACCTAGTATTGTTAGAATGTTTTGTGAAGACAGAACTGAAGTAGTGGCTTCATAGTTCTGCCATTTCCCTGTTACCCATTCTCCATTCTCTGGTTTCAGATTGTAAGGAAGCTGCACTTCTTTTCTCATACTTTTCACGTTGACATAATTTGACGAGCTATTACAGTTCACTCGTATTATCCTTGTGAATATACTCTTCAGAAACCCATCAATCCTGCCTTAGGCTGCTCAATGATTGACCTTGCACAGCCATACACTCACAGGAGCATATATTCTGCACTATCAGAAACACAGCACGATCTACACCAGGCCCATAGCCGGAAATGTTATGACACTTCCACGTGCTCGTCAAGGCACTTTTTAATGTTTGTGAGGATACTCGTGACAATTCCCCGCTCAGGAAGTAAATTCCTAATACCAACATCCTCTGGGTGAAAGGAATACTATCTTTAAATCCTCACTAAACCTCAAATCCTTCACTTTAAAAGTGTACTCCCTTGTGTTTGACCCTCTTACTAAAAGGAACAGCTGCTGTCTATCCACCCTGTCCATGTCTCTCATCATCTTATCCTTCTGAATCACATCCACCTCAGTCTTCTCTGCTCCAAAGTAAACAACTCGAGATTATCCAGTCTCTCTCCACAGCTGATATGCTCCATCCCAGGGAACATCCTGGTGAATGTCCTCTGCACAACCTCCAGTACTATCACATCCTTCTTGTAATTTGGTTCCAGGAATTACACGCAGTACTCCATATTGGCCTAACCAAAGCACTATAATGCTCTTATAATCTACGCCCCGATTAATAAATGCTACACCCAAGGTACAATTCTTAACTAACCTATTACCCTGTCCAGTCCCATCCAGGGATAGAACAAAGAACATAGAACATAGAACAATACAGCACAGAACAGGCCCTTCGGCCCACGATGTTGTGCCGAACATCTAACCTAGATGAAGTACCCATCCATGTACCTATCCAAATGCCGCTTAAAGGTCGCCAATGATTCCGACTCTACCACTCCCACGGGCAGCGCATTCCATGCCCCCACCACTCTCTGGGTAAAGAACCCACCCCTGACATCTCCCCTATACCTTCCACCCTCCACCTTAAATTTATGTCCCCTTGTAACACTCTGTTGTACCCGGGGAAAAAGTTTCTGACTGTCTACTCTATCTATTCCTCTGATCATCTTATAAACCTCTATCAAGTCACCCCTCATCCTTCGCCGTTCCAACTAGAAAAGGCCGAGAACTCTCAACCTATCCTCGTACAACTTCCTCTCCATTCCAGGCAACATCCTGGTAAATCTTCTCTGCACCCTCTGCAAAGCTTCCACATCTTTCCTAAAGTGAGGCGACCAGAACTGCACACAGTACTCCAACTGTGGCCTAACCAAAGTCCTGTACAGCTGCAACATCACTTCACGACTCTTGAATTCAATCCCTCTGCTAATGAACGATAATACTCCATCGGCCTTCTTACAAACTCTATCCACCTGAGTGGCAACCTTCAAAGATCTATGTGCATAGACCCCAAGATCCTCCACCTTGACTTAGAACCCTACCATTAACCCTGTATTCCGCATTCTTATTTGTTCTTCCAAAATGGACAACCTCACACTTGGCAGGGTTGAACTCCATCTGCCACTCCTTAGCCCAGCTCTGCATCATATCTAAGTCCCTCTGCAGCCGACAACAGCCCTCCTCACTGTCCACAACTCCACCTATCTTCGTATCATCTGCAAATTTACTGACCCACCCTTCGACTCCCTCATCTAAGTCATTAATAAAAATTACAAACAGCAGAGGACCCAGAACTGATCCCTGCGGAACTCCACTTGTAACTGGGCTCCAGGCTGAATATTTACCATCTACCACCACTCTCTGCCTTCGACCGGTTAGCCAGTTTTCTATCCAATTGGCCAAATTTCCCTCTATCCCATGCCTCCTGACTTTCCGCATAAGCCTACCATGGGGAACCTTATCAAATGCCTTACTAAAATCCATGTACACTACATCCACTGCTCTACCCTCATCCACATGCTTGGTCACCTCCTCGAAGAATTCAATAAGACTTGTAAGGCAAGACCTACCCTTCACAAATCCGCGCTGGCTGTCCCTAATCAGGCAGTGACTTTCCAGATACTCATAAATCCTATCCCTCAGTACCCTTTCCATTACTTTGCCTACCACAGAAGTAAGACTAACAGGCCTTTAATTCCCGGGGTTATCCCTATTCCCTTTTTTGAACAGGAGCACAACATTCGCTACTCTCCAGTCCCCTGGTACCACCCCCGTTGCCAGTGAAGACGAGAAGATCATTGCCAACGGTACTGCAATTTCCTCTCTTGCTTCCCACATAATCCTAGGATATATCCCGTCAGGCCCGGGGGACTTGTCTATCCTCAAGTTGTTCAAAATGTCCAACACATCTTCCTTCCTAACAGGTATCTCTTCTAGCTTACCAGTCCATTTCACACTCTCCTCTTCTACAATACGGTCCCTCTCGTTCGTAAATACTGGAGAGTAGTACTTGTTCAAGACCTCTCCTATCTCTTCCGACTCAATACACAGTCTCCCACTACTGTCCTTGATCGGACCTACCCTCGCTCTCGTCATTCTCAGGTTTCTCACATACGCATAAAATGCCTTGGGGTTATCCTTGATCCTATCCGCCAACGATTTTTCATGCCCTCTCTTAGCTCTCCTAATCCCTTTCTTCAGGTCCCTTCTGGCTATCCTGTATCCCTCCACTGCTCTGTCTGAATCCTGTTTCCTCAACCTTATGTAAGCCTCCTTCTTCCTTTTTACCAGACATTCAACCTCTCTCGTCAACCAAGGCTCCCTCACACGACCATCTCTTTCCTGCCTGATAGGTACATACATATCATGGAAACGTCGTATCTGCTATTTGAAAAAGTTCCACATTTCCACCACATCCTTCCCTGACAGCCTATGCTCCCAACGTATGCTCCTCAAATCCTGCCTTACAGCATCGTAATTTCCCTTCCCCCAATTATAAAATCTACCTTGTTGTGCGCACCTATCTCTCTCCATAACCAAGGTGAAAGTCACAGAATTGTGGTCACCATCACCAAAATGTTCACCCACTAACAAGCCCACCACTTGTCCCGGTTCATTACCGAGTACCAAATCCAATATGGCCTCCCCTCTGGTTGGACAATCTACATACTGCGTTAGAAAAGCTTCCTGGACATACTGCACAAACACCGCCCCATCCAATCTACTTGATCTAAAGAGCTTCCAATCAATATTTGGGAAGTTGAAGTCGCCCATGACTACGACCCTGTGGCTTCTGCACCTTTCCAAAATCTGTTTCCCAATCTGTTTCTCCACATCTCTGCTGCTATTGGGGGGCCTATAGTAAACACCCAACAAGGTGACTGCACCTTTCCTATTTCTGACTTCAGCCCATACTACCTCCAGAGGCAGATCCCCCTCAAACTTCCTTTCTGCAGCCGTTATACCATTTCTAATGTGTGGAGAAGCAGCCTCCGAGCTTCCTAGTCTGCTGCTATTCATTGAGTCCTCCCCTGTCTGGTTCATTCTTCCAATGTGCATCACATCATATTTATCAGGTGTACATTCCATCTGCCATTGATCTGCCCATCTGACCATTCCATCTTTATCTTCCTGTGGCATAAGACCTTCCTCCTCACTGCCAACCAACCGGATAATCACAAACTTATTTATGACAACCCCACCCCCTTCACATACCACCCTCCATTCACGACTGCACCATTTATGAATACCACAAATATTAAGGGATAAGCACTGATCCCTGTAGTACAACAGGGAACACCGATCTCCAGTCACACAAACAGCCTTCTCCCACCACCCTCTGTCTCCTGCCACTCAGACAATTTTCGTTGTAAGTTGTCAAATTATCCTTGATTCCATGAGATTTTACTTTATTTTTCACTTTCACAAGCTTTGTCAAAGGCCTTGCTGCAAAACTAATTCAGCGATCTCCTCAAACTGATTCACATTCGGTCGGTGTGACGTTCCTCTGATAAAGTCATGATGATTATCCCCGATTAAGCCTTGCCATTCTGATTGGAGTTCAAACTTTCCCCTTCCCTATTTTCTGCAGTAGTTTCCCTAACAGTGATTTAATACTTGCTTGTCTATAGTTCCCGGTCTATCTCTACCATCCTGACTGTAAAGTGTAATCGCATTAGTTGTTCTCCAGTACTCTGGCACCTCCCTATGGCCGTAACTTTATTAAAGTTTTCAGTCAGGGTCTTTCCTCCCATGTCTCCAACTGCCGCCTGTGATACAACTCATTCAAACCTGGCAATCGGTTCAATTTTATATCAGAAAAAGTCTCAAATCACTTCTCGCATTCTACATCTGTTCAAGAGCTTCCCCATCTATCTTTTCGAATTCTGTATCAGACCCCTCCTTCTCCCAAGGAAAACAGATGTGAAGCTCTCATGCCACAATCTCTCAATGTTCTCCAGCTTCACACACAGATTAACCCCTTGGTTTCTAATGGACACTAACTGTTCTCTGATTATTCTGTTCTACCTGTCCGTGTAGGATACCATGGGATTATCCCTAATCTCGCCTGTTTGCCCTTCTCCATGTCCCTCTCTTGTTCAGTCCCCTCTATGTTTCTAAGTTTCTAAGATTCACTACGATCACCTCTCATTATTTGAAACTCGAGATCACAGGCTGAGTTTCCCCATCGGACAATCTTGCCATTTTATGGATTAATCTGGAGATTGCCTTTTGCAGTTCGTCTGTACTCAGTATATTCTTTCTTAGATGGGTTCTCCAAAACAGTACATAATACTCCAACTTTAGTCCCAACAACACTCGATGCAACTGGTGCACGACATCATCTATATTTTAATTATATTCACACGAATGTAAACCTAATTTTAACTGTACCATTTGCGTATGTTCTTCCCAATACCTTTCACTTTAACTTTTCTTATGATATGAGTGTGAGTTTTTTTTTTAGATTAGATTAGATTACAGTGTGGAAACAGGCCCTTCGGCCCAACAAGTCCACACCGACCCGCCGAAGCGAAACCCACCCATACCCCTACATTTACCCCTTACCTAACACTATGGGCAATTTAGTATGGCTAATTCACCTGACCCTGCACATCTTTGGGCTGTGGGAGGAAACCGGAGCACCCGGAGGAAACCCACGCAGACACGGGGAGAACGTGCAAACTCCACACAGTCAGTCGCCTGATTCTTAAAATAATCCTCTTGAATATCCAACTGTGCATTAACCATTGGCTGCTCATTGCCGATATCTACAAGAATCATCTTCAAACCATTCCCAAAAATTGTTTGCTACTTATGGTTTTCCTTTCATCGATGCATTATCATACTCCCCAGTTTTCCCATTACCTTCTGTATATCGAGTAGCATGTTCTTTATAATCGAGTCCAACAGACACCCGACTGCGGATGAGAAGTTACTGGTCTGTAGTTCACCACTCTCTATATTCATCCCTACTTAAACTGGTGGATAATATTTATAACCGTCCCTTATCCCGATTGGCTACCTGCCATTCGGGAATGTGTCGGAAAATAATGTGAAAATCCGTGCAATCAACATGACTATTGCTGCTTCCACTGAATTTTTTGTCTGAAGTAAATTTGATCTGTCAGATTTATCACCATTAAATCCAGCTGTCTATTCAAGTATTACCGCATCACAGATATGAATGATCTTAGACTTTACTCACACAAGTCCCATGGTCACTTGGTATTTTTTGGAGAATTTCTGGATATTCTTCCATGAAGACAGGCATAAATAACTCTTTCTTTTCCTTGTAATGTCTCTGTTCGCTACAATAAATTACCCTGTCTGCAAACTCACTGTTCCACATTTGACTTTGTTTTTTATTATTATTTCATACATTGATAGAAGCTTTTTAGCAGTTTTTACGTTGGTTTTTTTTTGCATGATTTTTCTCTTTTTGATTATTTTTCTGTTTCTTTGTCCTCATTTGCTGGGTCCGACATTATTCTGAATCCACTGGCTTACGACAATACTTGGCATTTTTCTAAGCTGCTTCCTTTGATCTAATAAGTTAATGAGGGTGGGTTTTTTTGAAAGTGATAGGTCGGAGAACAAGGACGAGTGGATAGAGGAAAAGGAAGACGGGCACATCGAAACATTGAAGAGGGCTGTGCTGAGTCGGAATATTGGACTGGGATAAGGTGGGAGGAGGGAAAATGGGGAAACTGGTGAAATCCACATTGATTTGGAGGGTCACATGGCGGACGACGAGGCGTACTTACTCCATGCGTCAGGTGGTGAGGGTTTGGCGATGGAGGAGGCCCAGAACCTGCATGTCCTTGGTGGTTTGGTAGGGGGAGTTAAAGTGTTCAGCCACAAGATGGTGAAGTTGGTCAGGGTGGCTATACCAGAGATGGTCTCTGAAACGATCCACAAGTTGACATCTTGTCCTGCCGATGTTGAGGAGACCACATCGGGTTGAATGGATGAAGTAGATGAGGCGTTCTGTCTCCCTTCATCACCTATCACTTTCAACCACTCCTTCATCTACCTGTCACATTCCTGCCTACGTTCCCCCGTCACACCCCCCGTCATTTATCTCTCAGCCACCTTGGACCACAAGCCTCATTCCTGATGAAGGGCTTCTGCCCAAAACGTCGATTCTCATGCTACTAACATGCTGGCTGACCGGCTGTGCTTTTCTAGCACCACATTCTTCGTCTCTGATCTCCAACATCTGCAGTCCCCACTTTATCCTCACACCTTCATGGCTTGCATGACTCAGATTCATAACCATTACTTCAAATAAAACCAAAACTGTCATGTACTCAAACAGCATAAAAGAAAACCAATAGACACAGCACTGTGGCTCATTGTCTAGCACTACTGCCCTCACAACAACAGGGACCCCTGTTTGATTCCAGCCTCGGGCGACTGTCTATGTGGAGTTTTCACATTCTTCCCGCGTCTGCGTGGGTTTCCTCCGAGTGCTCCAGTTTCCTCCCACAGTCCAAAGAAGTGCAGGCCAGGTTAATTGGCCATATTAAACTGCCCATAGCGGTAGGTGCATTAATCAGAGGGAAACCGATCTGGGTAGGTAACTCTTTGGAGGGTTGATGTGGACTTTCTGGTCCGAAGGGCCTGTTTCCATACTGTGGGGAATCGAATCTCAAATAAAAGGTTGCGGTCACTGTTCCCAAAAGGTCGTTTACAGCAAAGTTTTCAATTAGCTCTTCTGATCATCCAACACCAATTCCTAAATAACCTGATCTCGAGCTCGGTGCTCGAAACAATGTTAATGCACACCATCTCACACGTGCTCATGAAATCCATTTTTCCTAGCATTTGCATTCAGTTGGGTGAGCACAGCTTAGATATAATTTAAGCAGTACATTATTACTGCAGTACACAGATACGAATATATTCCATTTCCTGTTTTATAACATGCCCAACATATGTATTGCAGCTTTCACTTTGGTAGATTAGATTAGATTAGATTACATTACAGTGTAGAAACAGGCCCTTCGGCCCAACAAGTCCACACCGACCCGCCGAAGCGAAACCCACCCATACCCCTACATTTACCCCTTACCTAACACTACGGGCAATTTAGCATGGCCAATTCACCTGACCCTGCACATCTTTTGGACTGTGGGAGGAAACCGGAGCACCCGGAGGAAACCCACGGTACATAACTCCCATTAATGTTTGTTTTCCTTGCTGTTTCTGAGCTCCACCTTATATGATTCAGTGAAATCTCAGTGAAATTGGTTCTGGGGAGATTAATGGTAGAAATCATCTCACCTCATCACTTACGCTCTTCTCAAGCTTTATTGTGAGATTTTCTCCAGACCGTTTATGCTGATGGAGTAGAGAAAGACAATGATCTTTCAACAATGCTGTGTATTCCCTGCGTTTAGATCAGAGTGGTGCTTAAAAAGCACAGCAGGTCAGGCAGCATGCAACGGGCAGAAAAATCGACGTTTCGGGCAAAAGCCTTTGATCATCAATTCTTGATGAACGGATTTTGCCCGAAACATCGATTTTCCTGCTTCTCTGATGCTGCCTGACCTGCTGTGCTTTTCCAGCACCACTCTGATCTAAACTTTAGTTTCCAGCATCTACGGTCCTCACTTTTGCCCTGTGTGTCCCAGCGACAGCTGAGCCTGCTGAAACCTTGGTGGGAACCTTACAGCAAGCTGGTGAAGCATTGCTTCTTCTGTACAGGATCTTAGTGAGATCACATCTGGAGTAGTGTGTACAGATTTAATCTCCTCACTGAAGAAAGGATATTGTTACATTGGAAGCAGCTCAGAGACGGTTCCCTCAACTGCTTCGTGTAATGAAGGTGTTAGCTTATAAGGAAAGAATGGTCAGGTTGATCCAATACACATTGGACTTTACAAGAATAAAGGATGATCTTATTTCAACATCGATAACCAGAACGAGTCAGCCACAGAAGCCAATTGCACACGGAATGGAGAAATCCATGTCATTCTCCAGCCTGTTACACAGGAACAACAGAAGGATATTCAGGCCTTCAACACTGTTACACCAGAACAGGATCAGGCTGTTCAGACACTGGGGCCTGATATTCGGTTACAAGAGGAGGCCAATCAGCCCCTCGAGCCTATAACCCTGGACCCAGTTGAAGCCATAACGGACCAGTATCCTATTTCACAGCATCAGGATCAGTCCATTCAGCCCCGTCAAGTCTGTTACTCAGGAATTGGAAGAGGCCACACAGTGACTGGAGATTTTTATGTTGGGATAATAGGAGACCATTAAGTCCCACTGAGCCTATTGCAAGTGAATTGGATAAGTATATAAACTATCTGAGCCTTTTTTCTTGAGAAAGGTGGAGGTAATTGAGACACGTGTCTCTTGTAAGGGAACATAAGACCAATCACTCCCTCGTTCCCCTTTCAGGGATGCATGAGGAGACCGTTCAGTATCTCCAGCCTATGATGCAGGATTATGAGAAGGCCCATCAGCCCTCGAGCTGTGACACAGCAACAGGACGATTCTATAATCCCCAACCCTCCAACACATCAACAGGAGGAGGTCATTCTGGCCTTGGAGACGACAACATCGGATCACCAGAAAGACGTCAGCCCATCGATTTTGTACACGAGCAGGATGATGAGTCCATTTAGCCACACATGCCTCTTGCACAGCAATTGGAGCAGATCTCTTAAAAACGTGTGCCCACTAAACAGGAATTCAAAGAAAACGTAAAGGCTTTCGAAAGGGAAGAACTTGTAATAATGGTATACATTAGGGACGAAAGTGTAACAATAAACTATTGTAATTTAAGGCAAATTGTTAGAGTCCATTGTTCAGGACACTTGCAAAGTTAAACCTCAAGCGGTCAGAGTCAACATGGTTAAACGAAGGCTAAATCTTGTATGAATTGTTTGCTTGAGTTATTTAAATATGTCACAAACAAGGTGGATTGTGGGAATCCTGGAGATGGAGTATATCTGGTCTTCCAGAAGGCATTGGATATGTTGCTTCTCCAAAGAATAAGTGTTAAGATCAGACAACATGGGATTAGGAATAATTTATTAACTTGGATGGAGGATTCGTGAAACAACAAAATGCAGTCAGATGGAATAAGTGTGCCATTTTCTTCTGGCAAATGTACATTGTGTGGTGCCACAGATTTCAGTTCTCATGCCTTAACTTTTTTTCATCAATATCATTACTCGGTTTACAGGATAGAAAATACTATAACCAATTTTTCAGATGGCACTAACATCGGTGGGAAATTACTTCGGAATGTAAGAGGTCTAAAAAATGAATATGGATAGGTTGGGTGAATGGGCTAACATTTGGCAATGAAAATTAAAGTGGATAACTATGAGATTATTCAATTTAGCCAGCGAAATAGAAAGGCAAATTATTATTCGAATGGAGAGAAACTTTAAAGTGCTCTGGTGCAGAGGGGTCAATGCGTTCACGTGCATGTCACAGAAAGCCTGCATGCAGCTAGAGCAAGTAATGGGAAAGGCAAGCGTAGGTTCAGTTTTTATTTGTAAAAGGATAGAGTAGAAAGGAAGGGAGTGTTGCTGTAGCCATGCAGGACATTAGTGAGGCTGCAACTGGAGTACAGTTTGGGTGCTCTGACATGCGGAAGGATGCATTTGCACTGGAGGTAATTCAGAAGAGGTTCATTAGATTGATTCCAGAGATGAGGGATTTGCCTTATGAAGAGAGATTGAGCAGTTCAGGTCTATCGTCTCAAGTTTATTATAATGAAAGGAGATGTCATTGAGGTCTGTAAAATGCTAAGTGATTGACGGTGTAGATGTGGAGTAGATATTTTATCATGTGCAACAATCTACAGCAAGAGACCAGTGTTTCAGGATGGAGAAATGGCAGGAAATTGGAACAGAGGCGCGATGACATCAGCCATGATTGTATTAAGTGGTGGAGCAGGCTGGACAGGCTGAATTACTGACTGATGTTCCTTGTTCTTATTTAGCTCTTCGAATATGTTACACAGGAATTGGGAAGGACTGGTTATCAAACAGGAAGCAGGCACTCCGGATATATCAGTTTGACAAAACGTCACCAGTGGCGTCACACAATGACCAGTTGATCATCAACTATTTGCAATCTATATCAATGATCAAGAGTATGGAACAGATGTAATTACGTTTGGCGATGACTCTGTGATAAGCAAGACATTAAATTATCAAGCGAGGCAGTGGAATATAAAATGATATAACCTGTAATTTTATTTACAGGAAGAATGGAAGGGAGTATGTTACTGAAATGGAGCGCGATAACAGGACTTAGTAATACTGTATACTGGGGAGTTCACTCAGACCCGTTCAGACATGGGAGGTTTTGATCCATCTGGGTGGTCTGCTCCGTGACATTCCCAGGGGCCCAGTTGCTCTCAATACGTACCGGATATTTTGATGTTGTTTGTTGGTAGTGGGGACAGTGCTTTGAAACGTGTCGCAAGGGGACGGCCTTTAAGATACATTCATTTCTTTCTACATGGAGACAGATGATGAAGGGATTGTCTGAGTGCTTCTGAATGAAGAGGCTCTGGCTGCTGCCAGGACAGTGGATATTCACCAACATTATGTACTGTGCATGGGCGCACTGTAACATTAATGGAGTGAGATTTCCTGCAGTTCCCCGCCATCTCCTCAATGACATGGGGACCTGCAGATCCATGCACATTATTAGGAAAATTACTGGGAAAACAAGGATACACTCAGCAGATCCCTGCTTCGGGAGAAACCATTGCATTCACCTCATCCACTATATATATCCTCCGTCTCTGAATGTTGACAGTGATGTTGACATACTGGGAAATAATGGATAAGTCACCCAGACCTGCCTGGAAAGTTCCAGACCATAAAAGTCACAACTCCCCCTTTGAAAAAAAATGAACAATCACTATGCAAAGGTGACTTCATTTTAAACTCCTTATTCTTACAGCTTCAGTAGACTACAATACATATATATTGTATTCACACTAAGCATGCAAACATTCACAAATCCCTTTTATTTAAGTCAGTTTACTCCGGCCACAGAACGCCTCTGTCTTTCTTCATCCAAATCTCGACAACTTGGCAGCAACTACGGTTTCTCGTCCTGTCACCTGTATAACTTCCAAATTGAATGGCAAAAATAATAACCTCTATCTAAATAGCCCGGAAGTTGTCTCCCTAATTTTCTCCAAAAATGTTTAGGAGTTATGATCGTAGGTAGGTTTGTCTCGGGCACGTTACTTATAAGTTAAATTCTGAAATGTTGTAACGCCAACACCAAACTCAAGGTCTCCTTCCCAATTGTGAAATATTTCTGTTGATGGTTTCACCGGACACTCCAACCACACATTACCTAATGGAGCAAATCTCATCTCTCCAATAGTGCTTCTCAAAGACATGTCTCCTCCTGTCTCAGCTTCCAAGATTTACATGCTTCTGTACCGCTCAATGCTGAAACCTCTTTACCTGCTACTCCCGGCCTATGCCAGTAAACCTTACTCTCACAGGTATATATTTTAATATCTCGCAAATTCTTCTCCATCCCTCACAGAAGCCAACTTTGATTTATGGGCCAACTGATAATCAGTAGCCATTTCAGCTTCTCAGCTTGCCATTTTCAGTCTCTGCTCTTCCACGCGAGTGCTCATGACTGCAGAAAGTGAATTTTTGAACTCCTCCCAAGTAAGAATCTCTCTAAGAGTGTCATTGGTTGCTTTGTTTTTAATACCCTTATCCACCTTTCAAAATTACTTTGATTCTTTCAAACTCCATTTACATTTAACCAGGGACGCTATTTTTAGATTCCTAAAATGCTGTCATTAGGCTTCTGGCACAAGCTCATTTGCACTTCAGATGGCTTTCTTCACCTCCTCATACTTGCCAGATACCTCCGATAGGGATGCAAATACGTCACTCCTTATACCTACCAGCTTTGTTTGGATCAACTAAATCTACATGGTCAGTGGCCACTGCATCTGTTTAGCCACTTTCTCAAATGAAATTAAAAATACGTCTGCATCCTTCTCATCAAATTTCGACAATGCCTGGATGTACTTAAACAGATACACACCAGGCCTTTGGTACCATAGAGTTGCTTATCCTCACACTCCTCCTCAATCAGCCCAACGTCTACCTTCATCTCACCCTGCTAAGTCGACTTTCCTCTCAAATTGCTAACTTTTGAAGTTGAAACTCTCTCTCTTCCTGTTTTCTTCTTTCTTTTTCTGTCTTTCTTCTTCCTCTCCTTTTCTTTTAAATCTACTTAAAATCATATTTCAACCTGTTTTAATTCCTTTTCGTGTTCAAGCTGCCTCATCTGCAATTGAATTCCAGCCATTTCCAAAGATTCTGATGCTGTTTCCACCAAAATTTAAATGCCAAGCTATAGCTGTCATTATCTCCTTTTCTGACAGACAAACACAAACCCAAAACCAGCTTGTCTGCCAATTCTAAAAACTTTGTCTTGCTCGCCTTTTGCGAAATCTCCACCTTCACTTCTTCCACACCCAGAGAACTCTTAGAAACGGAAAGAACCATTAATTCACAAAGCACTGTTCAATCCAACCGAATTCAACACGCGGAACAAAAGACACAAACAACTACCAAACGCAGACTTTGAGCCCAACAATCTCCCTGTGCACATACTCCCCCTCCCCACGTGGGTTTCCTCTGGGTGTTCAGCTTTCCTCCCACAGCCCAAAGATGTGCAGATTAGGTGAATTGGCCATGGTAAATTGTCCATACTGTTCAGGGATGTGTAGGTTAGGTGCATTAGACAGGGTTAAATATGGAAAAATAGGATAGGGGAATGGGTCTTGGTGGGTTATTCTTCGGTGGATTGGTGTGGACCTGGTGGGCCAAATGACCTATTTCCACACTGTAGGGATTCTGAACCTGAACCAAATTTGGAATTATCGAATTCGAAACGGACAAGAGTCCCCACTTTGCTATGGACCAGACCAGACTACCATAAGATGCTTTGAGATGGCAGCCTGGATGCCAACTTTGTCTTATAGTAAAGGTAGATGTGAGATGAGTGTTCCAGATTCGTCTATTTCAGACAACGCCAGTATGTTCCACCTACCACCACACACCCCACATCCTCCCGCCCCAAGCAACTCACCACCCTGATTTGGAAATATTCTGCTGTTCCTTCACAGTCTTTGGGTCAAAATCCTGGTATTCCCTCCCTACTGGCATTGTGGGTCAACCAACAGCAAGTGGACTGCAGCGATTCAAGAAGGCAGTTCACCCTCACCTTCTCAAGGACAAATAGGGATGGTCTACCAATGCTGGCCAGCCAGCAACACCCAAGTCCCAAAAACGAATATAAACAAAATATATTGACCAGGGATGGGATGGAGTCCTAGGAAGGAAATAGAGTTTGTAAACATAATAGCTGACAATGACTTCCACGCCCAGAACATTTAAATAACAAGGGCAGAGAGACAATGGTTCTCTCTGCAACAGAGTAGGTCAACGGAGAGAACCATGAATAATACTGTCAGAAGCAAGGAAGGAGACAGGAATTGAACTGGATTCAAATATCATCAAGAACATTATTGGTGCGAAGAAGTGTAGACTATATGAAAGACCAGAAATGCAGCCATAACTGGTTTACAGAAAAAAAAATCTGGACAGTGAGACTTACCAGGGACACCAACGATAGACAGGAGAGGATAATCAATATATTGAATAATGCGAAGAGCATAATAGATTCGCCATGATAACGACAACCAATCATAATATGTAGAAAGATACCAAACAGAATTGGAAAGCACAGCCCTTCAGACAGCAGCTGAAGAGCAGAAGAATTCACATTTCATGTGTCAGCCCTTCATCAGGAATTAGGCTTGTCGCCCAAAGTTTCTGAGAGTTAAATGGGAAGGGATGGGAATAGAAAATAGAACATAGAACATAGAACATAGAAGAATACAGCGCAGTACAGGCCCTTTGGCCCTCGATGTTGCGCTGATCCAAGCCCACCTAACCTATACTAACCCACTATCCTCCATATACCTATCCAATGCCCGCTTAAATGCCCATAAAGAGGGAGAGTCCACCACTGCTGCTGGCAGGGCAGTCCATGAACTTACGACTCGCTGAGTGAAGAACCTACCCCTAACTTCAGTCCTATATCTACCCCCCCTTAATTTAAAGCTATGCCCCCTTGTAATACCCGACTCCATACGCGGGAAAAGGTTCACACTGTCAACCCTATCTAACCCCCTAATCATCTTGTACACCTCAATCAAGTCACCCCTAAACCTTCTTTTCTCTAATGAAAACAGCCCCAAGTGTCTCAGTCTATCCTCATACGATCTTCCTTCCATACCAGGCAACATCCTGGTAAACCTCCTCTGCACCCGTTCCAGTGTCTCCACATCCTTCCTATAGTATGGCGACCAAAACTGCACACAATATTCCAGATGCGGCCGCACCAGAGTTTTATACAACTGCATCATGACCTCAGGACTCCGGAACTCAATTCCTCTACCAATAAAAGCCAATACGCCATATGCCTTCCTCACCGCACTATTTACCTGGGTGGCAACTTTCAGAGATCTGTGTACATGGACACCAAGATCCCTCTGCTCATCCACACTACCAAGTATCCGACCATTAGCCCAGTACCCCATCTTTTTGTTATTCTTCCCAAAGTGAATCACCTCACATTTAGCTACATTGAATTCCATTTGCCACCTTTCTGCCCAGCTCTGCAGCTTCTCTATATCCTGCTGTAACCTGCCACATCCTTCCTCACTGTCAACAACTCCTCCGACTTTCGTATCATCCGCAAACTTGCTCACCCAACCTTCTAACCCCTCTTCCAGGTCATTTATAAAAATGACAAACAGCAATGGTCCCAAAACAGATCCTTGCGGAACACCGCTAGTGACGGCACTCCATGAAGAAACTTTGCCATCAACTACTACCCTCTGTCTTCTTCCATCCAGCCAATTCCTAATCCAAACCTCCAACTCACCCTCAATGCCATATCTACGTATTTTCTGCAGTAGCCTACCATGGGGAACCTTATCAAACGCCTTACTAAAATCCATATACACCACATCTACCGCTTTCCCCTCATCAACCTCCTTCGTCACCTTCTCAAAGAATTCAATAAGGTTTGTGAGGCACGACCTGCCCTTCACAAAACCATGCTGACTATCCTTGATCACATTATTCCTATCCAGATGTGCATAAATCCTATCCCTTACAATTCTCTCTAAGACTTTGCCCACAACAGAAGTGAGACTCACCGGCCTATAGTTACTATGGTTATCCCTACTCCCCTTTTTGAACAAGGGAACCACATTTGCTATCCTCCAGTCTTCTGGCACTACTCCTGTAGACAAAGAGGACATAAAAATCAAGGCCAATGGCTCTGCAATCTCCTCCCTTGCTTCCCAGAGAATCCTAGGATAAATGCCATCAGGCCCAGGGGACTTATCTATTTTCACCTTTTCCAGGATTTCCAACACCTCTTCTCTACATACCCCAAAGCCATCCATTCTACTGGGGCAAGGTAGCTGAGAATGTGATAGGTAAGCTAAAGTTGGGGGTGGAAGTGATATGTCGCAGCGGAGGGTGGAGCAAAAAATTGCGAAGGAAGATGAGTGGCACGGTGGCACAGTGGTGAGCACTGCTGCCTCACAGCGCCAGAGACCCGGGTTCAATTCCCGCCTCAGGCGACTCTCTGTATGGAGTTTGCACGTTCTCCCCGTGTCTGCGTGGGTTTCCTCCGGGTGCTCCGGTTTCCTCCCACAGTCCAAAAAATGTGCAGGTTAGGTGAATTGGCCAAGTTAAATTGCCCGTAGTGTTAGGTGAAGGGATAAGTGTAGGGGAATGGGTCTGGGTGGGTTGCGCTTCGGCGGGTCGGTGTGGACTTGTTGGGCCGAAGTGCCTGTTTCCACACTGTAAGTAATCTAATCTAAAGAAAAAATATGACAGGTCATGGGGTCGATGCTGAGTTGGAAGTTTAACGTGTGGGAAAGTAAAATAAGTAAACTAGTGAAATCCACATTGATCCCGTGTGGTTGCAGAGTCCCAAGGTGGAAGATGAAACTTTCTTCCTCCAGGCATCAGGTGGTTAAGGGGGTGGTGGTGGAGGAGGCCCAGGACCTTGGCGGAATGCGAGGGTGTGCTGAAATTTTCGGCCATGGGACAGCGGAGTTGTTTGGTGCGGGTGTCCTGGAGATGTTCTCTGAAGTGTGCCGCAAGTTAGCGTCCTGTCTCCTCAATGTGGAGGAGACAACATCGGGTGCAACGGATACAGTAGGTGGTGTGTCTGGAAGTGCAGGTGAAACTCCGATGGATGTGGAAGTATCCTTTGCTGGGCAGAGATGAGGGCGGAGGTGAGGACGCAGGTTTTTGCAATTCCTGAGGTGGTAGGGAAAGGAGCTGCGAGGGGAGAGTGCTTTGGTGGGCGGTATTAACCTGATGAGTTAGTCACGGAGGGAATGGTCTTGATTGAATGAGAACAAAGGTGGGGAGGGACATATATCTCTGCCTGTGTAGTCTGTTTGTAAATGGTGCAAATGTGGGAGGAAAATGCATTGTGTCTGGAGGTTTAGAACATAGAACATAGAAGAATACAGCGCAGTACAGGCCCTTCGGCCCTCGATGCTGCGCCGATCCAAGCCCACCTAACCTACACTCGCCCACTATCCTCTATATGCCGATCCAATGCCCGCTTAAATGCCCATAATGAGGGAGAGTCCACCACTGCTACTGGCAGGGCATTCCATGAACTCACGACTCGCTGAGTAAAGAACCTAACCCTAACATCTGTCATATACCTACCCCCCCCTTAATTTAAAGCTATGTCCCCTTGTAATAGCTGACTCCATACGTGGAAAAAGATTCTCACTGTCGACCCTATCCAAACCCCTAATCATCTTATACACCTCTATCAAGTCACCCCTAAACCTTCTTTTCTCCAATGAAAACAACCCCAAGTGCCTCAGCCTTTCCTCATACGATCTTTCTACCATACCAGGCAACATCCTGGTAAACCTCCTCTGCACCCGTTCCAGTGCCTCCACATCCTTCCTATAGTATGGCCACCAAAACTGCACACAATACTCCAGATGTGGCCGCACCAGAGTCTTATACAACTGCAACATGACCTCAGTACTCCGGAACGCAATTCCTCTTCCAATAAAAGCCAGTACGCCATATGCCTTCTTCACCGCACTATTTACCTGGGTGGCAACTTTCAAAGATTTGTGTACATGGACACCAAGATCCCTCTGCTCATCCACACTACCAAGTATCCGACCGTTAGCCCAGTACCCCATCTTTTTATTACCCTTACCAAAGTGAATCACCTCACACTTAGCTACATTGAACTCCATTTGCCACCTTTGTGCCCAGTTCTGCAGCTTATCTATATCCCGCTGTAACCTGCCACATCCTTCCTCACTGTCTACAACTCCTCCGACTTTCGTATCATCCGCAAACTTGCTCACCCAACCTTCTAACCCCTCCTCCAGGTCATTTATAAAAATGACAAACAACAATGGTCCCAAAACAGATCCCTGTGGAACACCGCTCGTGACGGCACTCCAAGATGAACCTTTGCCATCAACTACTACCCTCTGTCTTCTTCCAGCCAGCCAACTCCTAATCCAAACCTCCAACTCACCCTCAATGCCATACCTCCGTATTTTTTGCAGTAGTCTACCATGGGGAACCTTATCAAACGCCTTACTAAAATCCATATACACCACATCTACTGCTTTCCCCTCGTCCACCTCCTTCGTCACCTTCTCAAAGAATTCAATAAGGTTTGTGAGGCACGGCCTGTCCTTCGCAAAACCATGCTGACTATTCTTGATCACATTATTCCTATCCAGATGTTCATAAATCCTAGCCCTTACAATTCTCTCTAAGGTTTTGCCCACAACAGAAGTGAGACTCACCGGCCTATAGTTACTAGGGTTATCCCTACTCCCCTTCTTGAACAAGGGAATCACATTTGCTAGCCTCTAATCTTCTGGCACTACTCCTGTAGACAACGAGGACATAAAAATCAAGGCCAATGGCTATGCAATCTCCTCCCTTGCTTCCCAGAGAATCCTAGGATAAATGCCATCAGGCCCAGGAGACTTATCTATTTTCACCCTTTCCAGAATTTCCAACACCTCTTCTCTACATACCTCAAAGCCATCCATTCTACTTAATTGTGACTCAGTACTCGCATTGAGAACAATGTCCTGTTCCTGATTGAATACTGACGAAAGGTATTCATTCAGTGTCTCCCCAATCTCTTCAGCCTCCACACGCAACTTCCCACTACTATCCTTGACTGGACCTATTCCTACCCTAGTCATTCTTTTATTCCTGACATACCTATAGAAAGCCTTAGGGTTTTCCCTAATCCTACCAACTAAAGACCTTTCATGACCCCTCCTTGCTTCTCTTAGCTCTCTCTTCAGGTCCTTCCTGGCTACCTTATAACTCTCAATCGCCCCAATTGAACCTTCACGCCTCATCTTTACATAGGCCGCCCTCTTCCATTTAATAAGGGATTCCAATTCCTTATTAAACCACGGCTCCCTCACACGACCCTTTCCTCCCTGCCTGACGGGCACATACTTATCAAGGACACTCAATAGTTGCTCCTTGAACAAGTTCCACATATCAATTACACCCTTGCCTTGAAGCTTACTTTTCCAGGCCACACATCCTAAGTCATGCCTCACAGCATCATAATTTACCTGCCCCCAGCTATAACTCTTGCCCTGTAGTTCACACTTATCCCTCTCCATCACTAGAGTAAAGGTCACCGAATTGTGGTCACTGTCCCCAAAGTGCTCACCTACCTCTAATTCTAACACCTGGCCTGGTTCATTACCCAGAACCAAATCCAGTATGGCCTCACCTCTTGTTGGCCTATCTACATATTGTGTCAGGAGACCCTCCTGCACACATTGGACAAACACTGACCCATCTAACGAACTTGAGCTATAGCTTTCCCAATTAATATCAGGAAAGTTAAAGTCCCCCATAACAACCACCCTATTACTTTCACTCTTCTCTTGAATCATCCTCGCAATCTTTTCTTCTACGTTTCTAGGACTATTAGGAGGCCTGTAAAAAAACTCCTAACAGGGTGACCTCACCTTTCCTATTCCTAACCTCAGCCCAAACTACCTCAGATGGCGAGTCTTCATCCATCGTCCTTTCCACAGCTGTAATACTATCTTTGACAAGCAATGCCACACCTCCCCCTCTTTTACCCCCACCTCTGACCCTACTAAAACATTTAAACCCTGGAACCTGCAACAGCCAATCCTGTCCCTGTTCTACCCATGTCTCCGTAATAGCCACAACATCGAAGTCCCAGGTACCAACCCACGCTGCAAGTTCACCTACCTTATTTCGTATACTTCTTGCATTGAAGTATACACACTTCAAACCACTTTCCTGTTTACAGGCACCCTCCTTTGAAATTAATGCCATGTTCCTAACCTCCCTACATTCCAGGTCCTGCACCCTAAAGCTACAGTCTGGATTCCCATGCCCCTGCAGAGTTAGTTTAAACTCCCCCCCCCCCCCCCCAAGAGCACTAGCAAACCTCCCACCAAGGATACTGGTGCCCCTCAGGTTCAGGTGTAGACCATCCTGTTTATAGAGGTCCTACCTTCCCCAGAAAGAACCCCAGTTATCCAAATACCGGAATCCCTCCCTCCTGCACCATCCTTGTAGCCACGCATTTAACTGTTCTCTCTCCCTATTCCTCGACTCTCTATCACGTGGCACGGGTAACAAACCAGAGACAACAACTCTGTTCGTTCTAACTCTGAGCTTCCAACCTAGCTCCCTGAAAGCCTGCCTAACATCCTCAGCGCTTTGGTGGGGTGGAAGGTGAGGAAAAGGGATGTTATTTTCCTGTTGCATTTGGAGGGGTGGGATTCCAAGGCAGAGGTGTGGGAAGTGGGATGATACGCTGAAGGGCATCGTCGACCATGTGGGAGGGGAAATTGTGTTTTTTGAATAAGGAGGCCATCTGAGATATACACTGGGATCTGATTGTGGCGCTGGAAAAGCAGGCTAGATCAGACAGCATCCGAGGATCAGGAAAATCAATGTTTTGAGCAAACGCCCTTCAAAAGGAATCGCACTTTTGCCCAATAAATTGACATTCCTGCTCATCGGATGCTATCTGACATGCTGTGCTTTTCCAGACCACACTCTGGATCTAACCTCCAGCATCAGCAGTACTCACTTCCGCCTACACACTAGGTTCAGCCACTTCTGTAATACTGCCTTGAATTCTATTCTCCCTGCTTTAGAAAATATGTTGTTAAACTTGAAAGGGTGCAGTAAAAATTTACAAGTAGGTTGCTGATGTTGGGGGAGCGAGTGATGTTGGTCTATACAGAGAGTATAAATAGGTTGGAATTATATTCCCTGGAGTGTTGAGTCTGAGGAATTACCTTACTGATGTTTATAGCGTTGAATCACGATTTTCCAAAGTGAGCAACGTCAACGACCAGGGAAATAGTCAGGACAGTTATTCACATTTTAACTGAACAATTACTCATGGGACAAATTGCCAAAATATGCAAGTAGACTGAAGAATGGGACTGGCCGGAGGATTCAGAATTTGAAGAGTCCAAACACAAGAATGAGAACAAAAATAAATGCATTGTCATATTGAATGAAATGATTAGTTATATCACATTCTCAATCCACCTCAAAGAACCAGGCCTGACACTATAACTCCGGAGGAGATATCTGTTCAGCATGAAGCCCTGTGCAGACCAGGCTCGTGTATTGCTGAACATAACCCTGCAATCGTTCCAGCGTGGAACACTGGGCAGACCAAAGCAATGCATTGATATATAAACCCAGATCAGAAATGTTTTCAGCATGGAGAACTGTGCAGACCGGGCTGATGTACTGTACAATAAAAGCTGCAATCTACCCAGAGTGGAAAGGTATGCAGACCACAGCAGTACATTGATCTATAAACCTAGATAAGATATGCGACCAGGGTGTAGAACTGTGTCCACCACCCCAATAAATTGCTTAGCAACACTGTTTTAGATCACTGGCCAGAGTGGGGAAACTTGCAGCCCATGCTGGGAGTGACACAATGTGCAGCCCCCATCCATTTACAGCTCCATATCTACACGGTGACATGATAATGGGTGCTATGGGTGTGAACATGACTGCCAGAGAACGATCGCCTGGGAATCAGTTTAAATACCAACAAATGGGAGGAGTTTGGATATCGACAGAGAAGGCGAAATTGAGAGGCATTGCCATGGATGGGTGTGTTCCCAGGTTCCAGCAGTATCAACAGGATCCTGCAACATAAGCAAGTGTTTCCAAGAATGATGGATGAACGGGATATTGGTGTGAGGTCAAATGATGGAAAGTATTGGATGAGCATTTGTTCTGCAGCTTTGAAACTTGGAGAAGGGTCAGTACAGACTTCGATTCATTGGGATGAATCTAACAATAACTTGTCTGAGTGATGTTTTCATTGAGTGTGATAGAGGGATTGTCTGCACGAGGTCGTGTTAGTTTCCTGGTGCTATCTTATTGAACTCACCTCATTAACTACCCACCCCATGGTATCCCTCTCATTCAATGCCAGCCTGTTTCTCCCACCCATTATGGCTGGAAGAACTCACCATTGCCCAAATACCACTGGATAATACTTGATCCCAGGCACTGGGGCCATGGGTTTAGCTTTCTGGGTTCAGAGCTGTCCTGCACAGTTTACCCCGACCATGACAGATGAGGGCTGAAAATGTGTTGCTGGTAAAGCACAGCAAGTCAGGCAGCATCCAAGGAACAGGAGAATCGACGTTTCGGGCATAAGCCCTTCATCAGGAATGAGGAAAGTGTGTTCAGCAGGCGAAGATAAAAGGTAGGGAGGAGGGACTTGGGGGAGGGGCGTTGGAAATGTGATAGGTGGAAAGAGGTCAAGGTAAGGGTGATAGGTTAGAGTGGGGTGGGGGCGGAGAGGTGAGGAAGAATATTGTAGGTTGTGGTCTGGCGGTGGAGGAGTCCAAAGACCTGCATATCCTTGGTAGAGTTGTACGGTTTTGGAACTGGTCCTCCTGGGAGCAGATGCGGCAGAGATGAAGGAATTGGGAGAATGGGATGGCGTTTTTACAGGGGGCAGGGTGGGAGGAGGTGTAGTGAAGGTAGCTGTGGGAGTCGGTCGGTTTGTAGTAGATGTCGGTGTTGATTTGGTCACCCGAGATAGAAATAGAAAGGTCTAGGAAGGGGAGGGAGGAATCTGAGACTGTCCAGGTGAATTTGAGGTCGGGGTGGAAGGTATTGGTGAAGTGGATGAACTGTTCAACCTTCTCGTGGGAGCACGAGGCGGCGCCGATACAGTCATCGATGTAGCGGAGCAGTTCCAAAACTGTACAACCCAGATGGCCTCCTTCTTCAAGGACCGCAATTTCCCCCCCGACGTGGTCGACGATGCCCTCCACCGTATCTCTTCCACTTCCCGCTCCTCCGCCCTTGAGCCCCGCCCCTCAAACAGCCACCAGGACAGAACCCCACTGGTCCTCACCTACCACCCCACCAATCTCCACATACGGCGTATCATCCGCCGTCATTTCCGCCACCTCCAAACGGACCCCACCACCAGGGATATATTTCCCTCCCCTCCCCTATCAGCGTTCCGTAAAGACCATTCCCTCCGTGACTCTCTCGTCAGATCCACACCCCCCCCACCAACCCAACCTCCACTCCCGGCACCTTCACCTGCAACCGCAGGAGGTGTAAGACTTGCCCCCTCACTTTCCTCCAAGGCCCCAAAGGAAACTTCAATATCCGCCACAGATTCACCCGCACCTCCACACACATCATCTATTGCATCCGCTGCACCCGATATGGCCTCCTCTATATTGGGGAGACAGGCCGCCTACTTGCAGAGCGCTTCAGAGAACACCTCTGGGACACCCGGACGAACCAACTCAACCACCCTGTGGCCCAACACTTCAACTCCCCCACCCACTCCACCAAGGATCTGCAGGTCTTTGGACTCCTCCACCGCCAGACCACAACAACACGACGGTTGGTGGAAGAGCGCCTCATCTTCCGCCTGGGAACCCTCCAACCACAAGGGATGAACTCGGATTTCACCAGTTTCCTCATTTCCCCTCCCCCCACCTTGTCTCAGTCAAATCCCTCGAACTCAGCACCGCTCTCCTAACCTACAATCTTCTTCTTGACCTCTCCGCCCTCACCCCACCCCACTCTAACCCTCACCTTGACCTCTTTCCACCTACCACATTTCCAACGCCCCTCCCTCAAGTCCCTCCTCCCTACCTTTTATCTTAGCCTGCTGAACACACTTTCCTCATTCCTGATGAAGGGCTTATGCCCGAAACGTCGATTCTCCTGTTCCTTGGATGCTGCCTGACCTGCTGTGCTTGACCAGCAACACATTTTCGGCTCTGATCTCCAGCATCTGCAGACCTCACTTTCTCCCCATGACAGATGAGGGGCAAATACACGACGGTTTGTTGACAAGGGCAAGGAGGTCCTGGTGGATGGGCTACTCCAGAGGAGGACCATTCTCTTCCCAGAGGGGGCCACACCACCAGACCCACTGAACATAGTCTGAGCTCCTCATCCAGCTCAGTGCAGTATCTGCAGTCTGAAGAAATATCCAGCAATACAGGATAAGCATCAATAACCTTACCCGCTCTGTCGGGATAAGGGTCACTGTATTTCGTCTGTTCACTTACAGTCACTGTATATCTGTTACAGTACCAACTCCAGAACAAGACCCATACTCCACCACTCTCACTACATCACCTTCTCTGTCCCCCACCTCTCTCTCTCTCTCTCTCTCTCTCTCTCTCTCTCTCTCTCCCCCTCCACTACACCCCTTACACTAACAACATTGCATGGACACATCACTGTGGACTGACTCCCTCCGGACATCTCACCATGTCCACCCTCCCCACCTGCACCAGCACTAACATCAGGTCCACCCACTCCCACCCTCCCTCCCTTCCTCCCATTCCAGGAGAAACAGCCTGGACTAGGAGAGAAAGGGCCAAGCTGGTTGGTGAAGTCCTGAATATCCGTTCCGTCACCCCCCCCCCTCACCTCGCCATGAATGGGGAGGATCCTGGTACGAGCCAGAGAGGACCGGGAGCCTCGTTTGGAGATTCTGAAACATCCACGTCCCACCGACCGAGTAAGGAGCAATGTTCAGTGGAGGGTAATTTAAACCACTGTCAGCTCCGTATCCTCCTGGCACAACTTAGAAGCAATGGCCCTGATGCCATCTCCCTTTTGTGCCGAGCTGGTACAAATGGAATCCCCACGGTCTCGGTGGGCAGGTGGGTGGGCTCACAACAGATCGTCACCACCACCTCCCAGGAAGGGAGCACGGAGGCTCCTTCCCACACCTCCTACTGTAAACAGCTCAGATACTGAAACCAATCTGTGAGAGTTACTGCTGTCCCCACTTATCCTGACATCTTCAATAATCTGTGCTCATACACACTCATGGCCTTCTGTTCCTGCACCCCTTTTATAACCGTACATTGTTTTATATTGTATTTCAATGTTCTTCCTACCGAAGTGCATCACCTCACATTGCTCCGCATTGATCCTCATCTTCCATAAATCTGAAAACTACACCAACGCATCAGTGTCCTGTTGGACATTATAAACTTTCTAATTCTTCCAGGTTTGGTATCTGCAAACACTGAAATTGTCCTACAGTCACACGCCATCCAGAAATACCGACTCACTCACTGTTGTGAGCATGTGCAATTCTAAAACGCTCGCTGAGGACAGAATTAAATACCGACACACACCAGTCAGTGTAAGTGAAATATTGACAGGAAAAACATAGAGCAAGAGAAATACTGACTGACACTCTATGTCTGCATTAATTTCTGCGTATTAGTGAGTGTTTCTATGTCTCTGTACTAGTGTTTGTGTGTATCCGTGTGGGGAGAGTCTGGCAGTCTCTATGGTGCTTAACGTGATGTAGTATCCTCTTGACATGAGTTCTGAGGAAGGGTCACTCTACCTGAAAAGTTAACTTTCATTTCTGTCCACAGGTGCTGCCAGGCTTGCTGAGTTTTCTGTTGTTGTCAGTCTCTGCTAGTCTCCCCACCACTGTACAAGTGGGAGTGAGGGCGAAAATCATCAGGCATTCTGTTTACGAGAGAGAGATTGAGGGCAGTAGCTTCAGCACCATCGACACACACAGACACACACGCACACAGACACATACACACAGACACACACACAGACACACACACAGAAACAGACACATAACATGCACAGAGAGATAGATACACACAGAGATACATATAAACACACACAAATAGGCAAGCGCGGACAGAAATTTGCAGATACATGCTTGGACATACAAACACACATGGAGTCATAGAGTTGCACTGGGTGTTTGGAAACAGTCCTATCGGCTTATACAGTCCATGCTGATGATAAACTAAACCAGTCCCACCTGCATGCGCTTGAAACATATTTTCCCAAATCTTCTCTTATACTTGTACTTAATCAAATGTCTTTTAAGCGTTGTAACTTCACCCACACCCATCACGTCTCAGGACGTTCATTGCATACACGAAGCAAATGATGTGTAATCAAAATGCACTTCATTAGGTATAAATGAGAACTCTGTAGGAGACTCGGGACGTGATTGCTGGGAATCTTAATGACATGCTCTTATAATCAATAGCCAAAGCTGAAGTGCTGGAAAACATGAGGTTGACTAACGTGGTTCCATCAATGAACAAACTGGGAAGGAAAAGCCAAAGAACTATAGACCAGTGAGCCTTACATCGGTGGTTGGCAAGTTATTGGAGAGAATCCTGAGGGACAGGATGTACATGCATTTGGAAAGGCAAGGACTGATTAGGGATAGTCAACATGGCTTTGTGCGTGCCAAATCATGTCTCACAAACATGATTATTTTTGCTTGAAGAAGCAATGAAAATGATTGGTGAGGGCAGAGCAGTGCACGTGATCTATATGGACTTCAGTAAGGCATTCGACAAACTTCCTCATGGTAGACTAGTTAGCAAAGTTAGAGCTCATTGAATACAAGGGGGACTAGCCATTTGGATACTGAACTGGCTCAAAGGTAGAAGACAGAGGGTGGCGGAGGCAGGGTTGCTTTTTGTACTGGTGCCGTTTGACCAGTGGAGTGTCACAAAGTTCAGTCCTGAGTCCACTGCTATTTGTCATATATATAAATGATTTGGATGTGAACATAGGAGGCATGACTAGTACGTTTATAGATGAAACCAACATTGGAGCTGCAGTGGACAGAGAAAAAGGTTACCTCAAAGTATAACAGGATCTTAATCAGATGGACCATTGGGCTGTGGAGTGGCAGATGGAGTTTAATTGAGGTAAATGTGAAGTACTGCATTTTGGATAGGAAAATTAAGGCTTGGCTTAAACATTTAAAGTTACGTTCCTGGGGAGTGTTGCTCAACAGAGACATTGGGCTGCTGGTTCATAGTATTTTGAAAGTGGAATTGCAGGTGTATAGGATAGTGAAGAAGGTGTTTGATATGCTTGCCGCTGTTGGACAGTGCATTGAATATAAGAGTTGGGATGTCATATTGCGGCTGTACGAAACATTGGTTAGACCACTTTTGAATATTTCGTGCAATTACGGTTTCGATCATAGAGGAAGGATCGGTGCAACCTGAAAGGATTCAGACAAGATTTGCAAAGATGCTGCCAGGATTGCGGGTTCTGAGATTTATGGAGGGGCTGAATCAGCCGGTGTTATTTTCCCTGGAGCACCAGCGGTTAATAGGGTATCTTAGAAGTTCCAAAGTCATTAGTGGAATATATAGCATGAATAGCCAAGGTCTACTCCCCATTGTAGCACGTTCCAAAGCTAGAGGGCATAGGTTGAAGGTGAGAGGGGAAAGACTGAAAACGGATCTGAGGGGCAACGATTTCAAAGAGAGGGTATTGTGTATGCAACAAGCTACCAGAGGACGTTGTGGAGGCTGGTACAATTACAGCATGTAAAAGGCCAACATGGGCACATGAATAGGAAGCGTTTAGGGGATATGGACCATATGCTAGCAAATGAAACTACATTAATTAAGGACATCTTGTCGGCAGGGACGAGTTGGATAGAAAGGTCTGTTGCCATGCTGGACAGCTCCATGACACTATCTCTTCTGTAAAAACGTTTCCTGTCATCTTAAAATTACCCCCAGTCTTGAAATCCACCAGCCTAAGGAAAGGACACCTGCCATTCAACATTATTTATACATCTCATTGTTTTATAAACCTCTATAAGGTTGATAAGGTCTCAACCTGCTACACTGCAGTGGAAAAGGTCCCAGTCTATCGAGGCTGTCCTTATAACTTAAGCATTCCATTCCCAGCAACATTCTGGTAAATCTTTTCTGAACCGTCTCCAGTTTAACAATATCCTCAATGTGACTGGGTGACTAGAACTGCACACAGTACTCCAGGAGAGACCGCACGAGTGTCCAGCACAACCTGAAGATAATGTTCCACCTCTTTTACTCCAAGGTCTGAGCAATGAAGGCCAGCAAGCCAAACGCCATCAGACCCACCCTGCCTACACATGATGAAAACTTCAAAGAAATATACCAAAATCCCGAGATCTCTCTGTTCTACAATGCCACCAATGGCCTGACATTGAATTGTATCTGTCCTCTCGTTGTTTGTTTTACCAAATTGTGATACCTTGTATTTATCGAAACTAAACTCCATCTGCCACTCCTCAGCCCAGCGAGTGATAGTACTGGGAACGAAAGGCTTGAAAGTAGTCCGCTGCTTTGGATCATTTCGTGGACTTAAGAAGAGGGTAGTCACACGTGACTGGCGGGAAAGAGTGATTGGTGTTTTTGATCCAGAAAGTACGCTCTTTCTTCATCTCTGGTGTTCAGTGATAAGTATCCGTTCCAGATCGTTTATAGTGCAGAGTGTTTCTGCAGGATGTCTTTCCCTCATATTGCAGATGTTAGATAATAGCTAATTAAGGTGGAAATCATAGCCAAACAATTAAAGATCTTCATTGTTTATCTCGAAGGCAGACCATATAAACTCAACATCCTATATTTGAGGTGAGTACCTTTCATCTATAAACAATGTAATTCTTTTCAATATGTAATTCAGTAAAAGTGAACCAAATTTTAATGAATCCACACCGAGTTGAACGCTGACATTTAAAATGTGACCCAAAATCTAGGCATGGTTTAAGTCTTGTGTATTGGGTGACGCATGCCTCTGAGCCAGAGCTGTGGGTTAGATTCCAATACCTGAACTTGCGTTGTAGTGTCTCTCACTCTGGACCAGAAGGTCTGGATTCAAATCCTGCCTGTCATGGAGGTGTGTCACAGTATTTCAAAACAGGCTGATCAATAAACACACAGGAGAAAAATGTTGCAGCTTTAGGGATTGTTGCCAAGTGGTTGCAATGTCCCTACCTCTGAGCCCAAACGTCTAGATTCAAATCCCAGAGAGGTGTTTCATCATGTGGCTGAACAAGTTGATTAAAATGGTTTTAGACTTGTGACTTGATTGAGAAGGAAGAGGTGTCAGTATTGAATTTCAAACTTTAGGGCCCGGGATGACTGAAAACACAGCCATTCGTGTTTATTGGAGTCACATTTGCAAATTCTAGTGGTTGATAAAATCATGAAGACCATGGATAGTGTGAATAGTCAGTGTCTTTATCCCAGGGAAGTCCACAACTAGATGACATAAAATCAAGCGCCAGAGACCCGGGTTCAATTCCCGCCTCAGGCGACTGACTGTGTGGAGTTTGCACATTCTCCCCGTGTCTGCGTGGGTTTCCTCCGGGACCTCCGGTTTCCTCCCACAGTCACAAAGATGTGCAGGTTAGGTGAATTGGCCATGTTAATTTGCCCGTAATGTTAGGTAAGGGGTAAATGTAGGGGTATGGGTGGTTTGCGCTTCGGCGGGTCGGTGTGGACTTGTTGGGCCGAAGGGCCTGTTTCCACACTGTAAAGTAATCTAATCTAATTACAACATTTAAAAGGCATATGGATTGGGACATGGGTTTAGAGGAATATGGAACGAATGCTGGAAAATGAAACAAAGTTAATTTACATCATCTGGTTAGCACAAATGAGTTGGACCAAAGCGTGTGCTGTACAGTTCTATAATTCTTTGATCCTATTAATTATGATCTCTTTATAATCTTATGTGACCTTCTTCACCTTCCACGATTTAATTCATCTTGGTGTCATCCATAAACTTGCTCACCATGCCTTCTATTATTTACATCTAAGTTATTGATACAAAAGACAACCAAAAGTGGATCCATCACCAATCCCTGTGGAGCGCCGCTGGTCACAAGCCTCCAGTCCAAAAGACAACCCTCTTCCACTACCCTCTGTCTGCCGCCAATGAGCAGAAACACACACACATACACATACAGAATATAGAGATACAGAACAGTTCTGTCTTTAAGGCAGAGATAGATATGTTTTGATTGATAAGGGAATCAAGCATTACAGTGAGAAGGCGGGAGAATTTTGTTGCAAAACATGTCAGCCATGATCGAACAGCTGATCAGACTCGATGGACCAAACAATAGAGTTCTACATCAATTTAGTATGCTCTATTGTTTACGCATTTTGAAATGTCTATCCAAGAGAGCAGTGAGACTGAGTTTGATAAATACTTTACTGAACAGAGTCAATGGGAATGTGGGATAGGTTTGAGGGGCTGATTGGTCCATTTCTTTCCTATTTATAGTGCCCACATGTCTAAAAAAAAGAGAAAGTGACTTGCTGTGAAGTTCATAAATTTTTAAATTTAGATGCTCCCCCATTGAAGATTGAGATACGGATGTTCTTATCTTCTCAAGGTTATGCTGTCTGTGGTATTCTCATCCCCAGGGAACAGTGAAGACTGGGTCAATGAAGATATTCAAGGCTGACCTTGCCTGACCTTTGTTGTACTGGGAATTCAGTGTTTATTGGGAATAGATAGGAAATGAGTTTTCAGCCGCAAACAGACCAGCCACGATCTTTATAAACTGAGCAGTCGGCTGGAGCTCCTATCTCATATGTTGTTTCTCACTGCACCCTTTGAGCCTCTTACAGAGGGAGAGGAAGACCCCATTCGGCCAGATTGTATCACTGCAATGACGCAGCAGGAGCCCATTCTGCCTGTCGAAGGAGATACGTAGGAATAGAATGAAGGATTCAGTCAAAGTGTAATAGCGATATACATCAGGGAAACAGATACTTTGATCCAACTCATCTGTGCCAACCAGATGTCCGACAGTAATTTAGTCTCATTTGCGAGCATTTCGCCCATATCCGTCTGAATCATTACTGTCCATATACCCATCTGGATGACGTTAAATATTGTAATCACACCAGCCTCCATCATTTACTCTGGTAGCTCATTCCATACACACACCGTAATCTGTGTGAACAATCTGCCCCTTAGGTCTCTTTGATACCTTTCCCCTCTCACATTAAACCAATGCCCCCTAGTTCTGCACTCCCTTACTTACGGAAAAAATGCCTTGCCTATTTACCCTGTCCATGTCCCTCGTGATATTATAAACATCTATAAGTTCACCTCTCAAAGACAATAGTTTATTTTAATGTGTAATGACTGCGACAATTTTTCAACACAGCACAAATAGCCAAAAATGAAATTAATGAATATTGGTTGTGGTGTTAAGGAGATGCATGTTAATCAGATTAATAGGAAATATCGCTTCTTCCTCAGTGTCTGAGTACGTGACTGATATTGCAGAATGGTACTATTGTTGCATCTGAAAGACCACCTTTTTGACCGGGTAGCGATCCCCCCAAATCTTAGTCTATATGCTGTGCTCATCTTTTAAACTCTCAGGTATCAGGATAATTGACGGTACGAACTACACGTGATCATCTGGCAACAAATGGCCAGAAGGAGGAAAACTGAGATTAGAAACAATTCGACACTCAGCTGCACAGCATAGCAGGAGGTTATGCAACCTTTGTGGGCAGGTACACAGGAACAGGGAAGCCCTGGTAAGCTACCAGGAATTGCAGAGTAGAGATAATTACTTATTTTCAAGTTGGGAAGCTGTCACTAGTGGAATTCCTCAGGGATTAGTGTGAGGTCATCACAAGCTCACAATGTGGATTATTGATTTGGATGAAGGAGTTGAATGGACTGGAGCTCAATTTGCTCATACATCAGGACAGTCTTTCAATAAGATGTCAAGTGGAGAGACGGTGTCTAAAATGGGATACAGACAAGGGAGTTGTGAGCAAACCTTCACAAAAAAAAACACAATGTGGGTGATGGAAAGTTTGTGTTTTGCAGGAAGCATAAAACAACAGTAAATTATGTAACTGGAGGCAGAATGCAGAACTCGGTAGTACAAAGGGATTCGTGTGTCCTGGGACATAAATCACATAAAGTTAGTCTGAAATAAATGCAATGATACTTTTCCTTGCAAAGAGTATTGGGTCTGTTCTTAAGGATGATTTACTGCATCTGTACAGGCCATTTCTGAGAGGACATCTGATGTATTGTGTGTAGGTTGTAAGTCCACTGAAGTGAAAAACAAATTGCTTTTGAAACTTTTCAAAGATGAGTGTTTCTCTTTACTCATTCTTGGGATGAAGGCATTATGTGAAGTACGATTAAATGTTTAGGCCTGAGAATGAGAAATGTTATTATTGACCATATAATGTTTTTTTTTCTAGTGAATACCTGATTAATATATTATCTTGTCTGGGAGAATAAGACTGGGGAAGTAATTTAAGACAAAGATGTATTCATTTAAATATAGATATTGTAAAGATATTAAAAGTTGTACTTTAAAAGTATACTGGGACATATAAACACATCTTCAAATCTAATGGAGCTATTTGTTACGAAAGTATTGGCTCTGCATACGACAGCAGCAATGATGTGTTTACATGGAGAAGGGAATGTAATGGATTCATACAGTTCAGACAATGTCCAAGGAGACCTCATTTGGTCAAGTTTGGTGCTGGATAATGATATTGTGTGATTCAACTCAGACAGGGAGAAAATGTATTCTTCCGAAGAAGAAACAGCCTGCTGCTCCCTCTCTCTCTGTGTTCCTCTTCCCAACAATGCGTGTGAGTTGAAAACTCCTCAGTCACCTTTACCACTTATGGAAGATTCCTGTTGAGGATTCACAGGAATCGCCCCACTGCCTGAAGTAAAGGCAATTCAGCTAAATCATCTATTCAAATGAAATGATCCCATTACGAGTAGCTTGTAAGAGCAGAATAGCTCCATAAGCTGAATGATATTTGGAACAATCACTAATGTTTCCTTTCATCATGAGTTCAATTAATATTTGGGCAAAGTTCTTCCAAATTAACGCTCTGCCGAGATTTTGTTGCTCTGTTGGTCATCAAACATGTGCATGTGTCAGCACTTTTAGAAAGAGAAACATTGGTGCTCAGATTTGTAATATGCAAACTATTTGTCATTCATCTCTCCAACGTAGTTTGAGTAAATTTGTTTGTGTCATAAATTTGTTAATTTTAGCAGGGCAAGGAATCCTGCCTCAATTGTTCCTAACCCTAACCCAGTCTGAGACCTATATTGTTGGTGAAATCACAAACACAGTTACATTAACATTTGCAGTGAGCAGCGGAAGTATGGGACAAGGAAATTGAATAGTGACCTGAACTATAGATCAGTGAGCCTGATATCATTAGTGGGCATGTTGTTGGAGAGGATTGTGAGAGATAGGATTTACATATAATTGCAGATGCAACTACTGATTAGAGGTAGTCAATATGATTTTGTGCATGGGAAATCATTTCGAACAAAATTGATTGCGGTTTTTGGAGAGGTGACAATGAAGGCAATGTGGTAGACGCTGTCCATACAGCCTTCAGCAAGACATTCAACAGGATTCCACATAACAGACAAGGTAATAAGTTTAGATCATAAATTGATCCAAGATATGCGAGCCAATCCACTTCAAAATTAGAGTGAAGGCAGGAGACAGAGTGCGGTAGAAGACTGCTTTTCAGACTGGAGCCCTGTGATCAGTGGTGTAACACAAGGTGCTGAGTCCACTGCCTTTGTCATTTAGAAAAGAGATTTGAATGTGAACATTTGCCTGTTTATTATGTTTACATATGACATCAAAATTGGTAGTGCAGTGGCCAACAAGATTTACCTTGGAGTACAATAGGACCGTAATCAGATGGGGCAATGGGCCAAGGAGTGAGAGACGAAGTTCAATTTAGATAAATGTGAAGTGTTGCATTGTTGGAAGGTAAAATAGGGCATGACATATACAGTTAATGGTGAGGTCCTGGGGAGTGTTGTTGAACTAAAGTGTGCAGGCTCATAGATCCTTGAAAGTGGAGTCGCTGTTAGACAGGGTGGTGAAGAATGGGTTTGGTATGCTTGCCTTTATTGGTCGGCGCATTGAGTATGCAAGTTGGGAGATCATATTGCAACTGGGCAAGATGTTGGTGAGGTGACATTCAAAAGATTGTGTCTAATTTGGTTCTCATTGCTATAGGAAGGATGTTGCTAAACTTCAGAGGGTGCAGAAAAGATTTCCAAGGATATTGCCGGACATGGAGAGATTGAGCGACAGGGAGAGGCTAGACAGACTAAGGATTGTTTACTCTGTAGCATCGGAGGCTGAGGCGTAACTTTATAGAGGTTTATAAAATCTTGAGGAACATGGATAAGCTGAATACCTAAGGTCTTATTCCCAAAATCGCTGAGTCCAAAACTATCAGACAAAGGCTTAAGGTGAGAGGAGAAAGACATTAACCGTCAAAAGTTTCATGCAGAATGTGGTGTGTGTATGGAATGAGCTGTCAGAGTAACTTTGTTTGGGTCATAAATTTGTTAATTTTAGCAGATTAAAGAATCCTGCCTAACTTGTTCCTAACCCTGACCCAGTCTATATTGTTGGTCAAATCACCAACCCGGTTACATTAGCATTTGTAGTGAGCAGTGGAAGCGTGGGACGAGGAAAGGGAATAATGACCTGAACTATAGATTGGTGAGCCTGATGTCATTGGTGGGCACGTTGTTGGAGATGCAAGCTGATAAAGTTACAACATTTGAAAGGTTCTGGATGTGCATATTATTAGGAAGGATTTAGAATGACATGGGCCTAACGTTGGTAAATGAGTTGAGATCAGATTGGGATGTCTGGTTTATGTATACAGGGTTCCCTGCTGTACGACACTGTAAGAGAGATAAGGAGTAATTCTAACAGGGCCATTTGTGTGGGAAGTTCTATCCCCAGAGGTATGTGGTGCCTCTTTGTTCACATTTATTCAAACTGAATTCATTAAATATTTTACAGGGATTGAGTCATGGATAATGGGATACAGGCAGGAAAGTGGGGCTGAGACCACAACCTGATCATCCACAAACTTCGTGCCTGGTGGAGAAGTTTCGTAGTGTCGAGTGACCTAATCTTGCTCCTGAGTGCGATGTTCCATTTTTCCAGTGAGCCCTTCCAAAGTGCTAGATAGGAGGAGTTCGAGGCCACTTACTGCTATAACCTGGTGCACAGAAACAGGGAAGACCATTCAGAGATCGTTCAGTGATCTAGCTCCCCTGACTCTCCTGAATAGAGAATTCCTGACATTCACTACTCTCTGTTTGAAGACACCATTGCCTACTCATACACCATGACCAATTGATTTGAGAGGGAGAGGTGAATAAAAGGGCATAGCTAAGAGCGACTGGCTCGAATATGAAGGCAGTTTTTAACTGAGGATGACATCAAGGAGCCTGAGCAAAATCGCACTTCATGAGAATTCATTGCAAACTCTCCAATGTTCGGAGTCATTCACAACACAAGGGAAGATGTTTATCATCAGTGGTTATCAATCCTCTCAGCCGTGAGACATCACTGCAGGAGATCCTCCGTGTAGCTCCCTCAGCCCAGGCATCTCAAGTTTGTCAGCGGAGAATCCATGCAGTGTGGAAGCAAGCCATTCAGCCCATTGAGCTCACACCGAACAGAAGTGGGGATATTCACCCTAGTTTACACAATGTTCAGAAAACTTACCCATCCCTCAGGTCCTAAAGTAGTCTGTGCCCATGCACAACAAGACCGGGACAGCATTGAAGTTAATGTGTCGGCAACATTCATGTTACAGCACTGTCAGACACTGCATATTTCGACGATAAACGAAGGAGTTCATTTCTAGATTAGATTAGATTACTTACAGTGTGGAAACAGGCCCTTCGGCCCAACAAGTCCACACCGACCCGCCAAAGCGTAACCCACCCATACCGCTACATTTACCCCTTTACCTAACACTACGGGCAATTTAGCATGGCCAATTCACCTGACTTGCACATCTTTGGACTGTGGGAGGAAACCGGAGCCCCCGGAGGAAACCCACGCAGACACGGGGAGAACGTGCAAACTCCACACAGTCAGTCGCCTGAGTCGGGAATTGAACCCGGGTCTCTGGCGCTGCGAGGCAGCAGTGCTAACCACTGTGCCACCGTGCCGCCCACAATCCTCAATCTGGCTTCACAAGAATGTGGCAAAGTCATTCAGCTTATCAAAAGTATTATGCAAAAATAGAGATAGCCCATTCAGTCCCTCCTACCTTTTACGCAGGAAGAAAAGGAGTCTGCCAACTCCCACACGTCACTTACACAGGATCAGAAAGAGACCATTCCACAGCCAGAGTCATTAAAAAGGAACAGGAAGAGGTCATTCAGCTTCTTAAGTCACTAACCAGGCACAGCAAGATGTCAGAGATGCTCCAACATCACAAACAAATGGTGTAGGGGCTGCACAGATAGAGTGCTTTACCTTGTTCCTCGTGGCTTCATTACTCATAGTACATACGTTTAACTTTAACATGGTATCCTGGGAGTAGGAATGAAGCCAATTATTAACCATTTTTAAAGGCATCTTCCATCGCTTCGAGAGAAGACCCATGTTTTCTCTGGAAGTAAAAGCTGGTGGGGAATGGCTAACTGTTTCAGAATGAAGGTTATTATGGCTTCTTAAAGGATTGTGTACAATCTAACATTGAGTGCAGGGCCACACATAAAGTGTGCATGAAATTGTTCAGAGTTCACTCACAGCCTGTACCTCTTTGTCAATCAAAATGAGGTCTATACATAGGCATGTAAACTATCAAGAATCGTGCATCCTATGGAAAATATGAAATTTCTCACCTTATCAATGGCTGCTTGAGACATAATGAAGGTCCATCCATAACCATCAAGTTTCACCTTCTTATCCTCTCACAGCGCTGCAGATTAAACACATAGTTACTGCACTCTCTCCTTATGGTAACATCATGCCAGGGTTAAGTCTGGTGAAACTCCTTTGCACTGTCTCGGTGACATGGAGATCATTATTTATAAAGCAGACTCTGTCTGTACACAATACCCTAAATACTGGCTCAACAAAACACTACCATTGAGTAAGATATATTTACTCTGGTACAAAGAGTATTTCCCTTTACTGAATCTAGGTCAAATCTATCAAATTATATCATTATTCTCCAAGTGTCTAGTTGTCACATATATTATAAAAGGCTACAATATTTTTCTCACAGCTAACATCAAGCTATTTAGTTTTCTGTTTTCCCTCTCTGTCCTGTTTTAAATATTTATGTTTACAATCGCTGTTTTCCAGACCGCAGGATCCTTTTCAGAATTTAACCAGCTCTGAAGAATAATTAGTAATTTATTCACTGGCTCTGTTGCCACCTCCACAATACGCTGGGATGGAACTCAGAGTAAAAAGAGAGCTCAGAAGAGCCAGGAGGAGACATGAGAAGTTGTTGGCGGATAGGATCAGGGTTAATCCTAAGGCTTTCCATAGGTATGTCAGGAATAAAAGAATGACGAGAGTTCAATTAGAGCCAATCAAGTAAAATAGTGGGAAGTTGTGTGTGGAGTGAGAGGAGATAGAATTGTCTTCGACAGTGTTCACTATAGAAAATGAAAATGTTGGCGAGGAAGATACAGAGATACTTGCATCTAGACTAGGAGAGATTGAGGTTCACAAGGAAGAGGGATTAGAAATTATGCAGAATGTGAAATCAGACAAGTCCCCTGGACCGAATGGGATCTATGCTAGGATCTTCTGGGAAGCAAGGGAAGAGATTGCCGAGCCTTTGGCATTGATCTTCAAATCATCATTGTCTACAGGAATAGTGCCTGAGGACTGGAGGATAGCAAATGTGGTTCCTTTGTTCAAAAAGGGTCGTAGAGACAATCCTGGTAATTATAGACCAGTGTGTCTCACTTCATTTTTTGGTAAAGTGTTGTAAACGGTCATAAGAGATAGGATTAATAACCATCGAGAAAATAATAATCTGATCAGGGACAGTCATCACGGTTTTGTGAAGGGTAGGTCGTGCCTGACGAATCTTATTGAATTTTTTGACAAAGTGACCAAACAGGAAGATGAGAGTAAACCGGTTGATGTGGTGTAAATGAATTTCAGCAAGGCGTTCGATAAGTTTCCCCACAGTAGGGTATTATACAAAATGCGGAGGAATGGGAATGTGGGAGAATTAGCAGTTTGGATCAGTAATTGCTGAAAGAAAACAGAGGGTTGTAGTTGATGGAACATGTTCATGGTGCCCAGTTACCAGCGGCGTACCGCAAGGGTCGGTTTTGGGTCCACTGCTGTTTGTCATTTTTATAAATGACCTGGATGAGGGCTAGGAAGGGTGGGTTAATAAATTTGCGGATGACACTAAGGTCGGTGGAGTTGTGGATAGTGACGAAGCATGTAGTTGGTTGCAAAGAGACAGAGATAGGATGCAAAGCTGGGCTGAGAGGTGGCAAATGGAGTTTAATGTGCACAAGTGTGAGGTGATATACTTTGGACGGAGTAATTTGAATGCAAAGTACTGGGCTAATGGTAAGATTCTTTGGAGTGCAGATGAGCAGAGAGATCTCGGTGTCCATGTACACAGGTCCCTGAAAGTTGCCAACCAGGTTGACAGGGTTGGCAAGAAGGCAAACAGTGTTTCAGGGATTCAGTTCCGAACCAGGAGGTTATGCTGCAGCTGTACAAAGCTCTGGTACGGCCACACTTGGATTTTTGTGTCCAGTTCTGGTCACCGAATTATAAGATGGATGTGGAAGCTTTGGAAAGGGTGCCGTGGAGATTTACTAGGATGTTGCCTGGTATGGAAGGAATGTCTTACGAGGAAAGGCTGAGGGCCTTGATGCTGTTTTCGTTAGAGAGAAGAAGGTTGAGAGTTGACTTAATAGAGACATACAAGATACACAGAGGTTAGCTCGGGTGGACAGGGAGAACTTTTTTCCAATTATGGGGACGACAAACACGAAGGGACACAATTTTAAAGTGAGGGGAGCTAGGTATAAGACAGATATCAGAGATAGTTCCTTATCGGGTGGCACGGTGGCACAGTGGTTAACACTGCTGCCTCATAGCGCCAGAGACCCGGGTACAAATCCCCGCCTCGGACAACTGTCTGTGTGGAGTTTGCACATTCTCCCCGTGTCTCCGTGGGTTTTCTCCAGGTGCTCCGGTTTCCTCCCACAGTCTAAGGATGTGCAGGGTTGGTGAATTGGCCATTCTAAATTGTCCGTATTGTTCGGTGAAGGGGTAAATATAGGGGAATGAGTCTGGGTGGGTTGCTCTTCGGAGGGTCGGTGTGGACTTCGGCAGAAGGACCTGTTTGCACACTGTAAGCAATCTAATCTACTCAGAGAGTAGTAAGGGTATGGAATTCTCTGCCTGCAACCGTAGTAGATTCGCCATGTTTAGGTGCATTTAAGTCGTCATTGGACAGGCATATGGACGTACATGGAATAGAGTAGGTGGGATGGGCTTCAGATTACTATGGCAGGGCGACGCAGCATCGAGGGCCGAAGGGCTTGTACTGCGCTGTAATGTTCTATGTTCTAGATGCAGCACCTTACCAACCTTTAATTCGAATGGATTTTCAAAAACATACCATTCATTAATTCTAGTTTTGTGCAGTTCTGCATGTTCACCAGACCCCCTGTTCCCTAGTATATCTGGATGTTTGCTTCTGTACCTTCCTCAGGGAGATGTCTTCCTTTTAGTTGGCAGATGAATATTTCGGAGGACTGCACTTCGGAGATGATTGAAGTGTTAACAACTCCTGCTTGGAAAGTTCCCGAATTAATCCAGTTCACTTCATGGTGAGTGTCAGCACAGTTCCGGCCCTGGTGTGAGGCTACAGGTTATACTGATGGAGGGGACACAGCTCAGTGACCACCTCATTTTTGAATGGTTCACATTTTACGTTTGGAATTGGTTCAGCTTAGAAAAATATTCCTGGAAATCCCAGAGAGGATAGTACAATGCCCAACCCTTCCCCGTGTACAGAACGTACCAACTGTATAGTCTCAGCTCCATTTGTTTCCGATGGACTCAAACACGCTATAAATGCAGTGTCCACAGTGGGGTCACCAGACCGTCGAGTCTCTCTGAATACATGCAGCAGCTAATACACAAACCTGAGGAAAGCACCCACTGAATCTCTCCTTACTGTCTAATGACAGGCGCATATCAAAACCTCACACATACACAGTGCACCCATTCCGTGTTGAAAATGTTTCTCTTCCTGGCTGAAAAAGCAGTTACATCTCTGCACAGTCCCACAGTAACAGTCCCTTTCTCTGAAGAAGCAGTTGACAATGTAACATTACGTTTCTCTGCATCTCAGCAACTCTAAAGACAACATCAGTATTGCCAATGGAGTTGATCATCACACTCAGAGAAGAGAGATAGAGGGAATTAATTCACTATAAACAGGGGCATAACTAGATTGACGTGATATTCCGGAATAAGGGGGAAATGGGTGAGGTTAGAAGAAGCTCCCTTTTTATTTTCCTTCTACTTCATCATCAGCTGTCTCTTTGTTTGCTTTTTATTTCTTTCCCTGTCTCTCTCTCTCTCTCTTTCTCTCTCTTGCTGGACATTTCTCCATCCATTCAACGAACCTCCCCTTCACTTATCCAGCCATTTTTGGTAGAAATAATATTTTTTCTCGGTTGATTTCAGTGTTGATGTAGGGTCACTGAACCTGCAACTGTATCTGTTTTTCTCCGTACAGAGCTGCCATACTTTCTGAGATTCTCCAATATTTTCAGACGTTGGAGAATTTTATTTCAAATCTCCAACATCCATAGTTCCTCGGTTTATTTCACCTTTAATGTTGTTGTTTCACAGTATGTCAGCATCATCAGCAATGGCAGCATTTGTTGTTCATCACTAATTGCCCTTGACTGTGAAGCCATTTGTCTGGATAATATGTAGCCACCATGTGGTCGTAGGTCTGAAGTCACACAGTTTCTTTACCAAAGGCTATAAGTGAAATAATGAAATAAATCCTGATGGTTTATGGTTGCTGTTAATAAAATTTCATTCCAATTTTTGTCATTCCAAATTTAGTTATTTCATTGGCTGTGATAGGATTTGAAACAATCCCTTTCAGTTCATAACCTATGCCTCTCAATTAACCGTCCAGCGACATTATTGCTCTTATATGGTGTCCCTATTATGAAATAGCTGGAGAGGCAAGAACGAGTATGTGTTCAAAATATTTGCAATTGGAGGAGAGGTCAGAAGAGAACTGGAGCCGTAAAATCTGAAGTTAACAAGGGGACAGATGATGGCTAATTCAACAACAGCACTGAGGCAGAGCTGGAGACTGGGGATATTACAGAGCTGGGTGTGGGCAGGTTTGATGGCAGAGAAAATATAGAGAAACAGTTGAGGGTAAAACGAAGACTCAAACGTCTGTACAATTTTGTTCCTTCTTAGATGTTTATGAATGAAGAGACTGAGATTGATGGAAATGAAGTGGAATTTGTGATTGAACTGAAGATAACAGTTTATGCATATGTTAAATGTTAATAACTGAAATAGCAATAACCATCACCACAGTTTATAGAATTGACAAAGAGAGGCTTACCAGGAACACCAATAAAAGCGAGGATGGGATAGTAATCTGCTTGAATAATCATCAGTACGGCTTGTATCTGCAACTCTAACCGTGCCTAATCCAGTGAAAAACAGTAAAGACCATCGGATAAACTCCTATCCATTGTTGGAACATTCCAGTCTATTGTTCTCAGATTCTGATCCATTATTGGAACATATCCGTCAAATGTTCTCAGATTCTGATCCATTTTTGGAACACTCCAGTCTAATGTTTTCAGATTATGATTCTTTGTTGGAACATTCCAGTCTGTTGTTCTAAGACTCTCTTCCTCTCCCTCTTTCTATAGCTGCTGATCCAAATCTTGAAGATTATGCTGCCGCTGATATTGTGAGAAAACAGGTTGAAGGAAGCCCCTTATTAATAGAAGACAGTTAGGATCCATGGAGACTGACATCAATCACAGTCACTGTACAAACAGCCCCAGTTAACCCCTTTCATAACAACCCTGACATATGACAATAATGCTTGGTCTTCCTGAGATGTTGACATCGCTGATTATTGGGCTAATGGCACATCTCCAATTGTAAAGTTAGAGGTGTGGCAGAGAGATGACGCTTTCTCTTCACAAGCTATATGATTCTCCTGCGTTTTGGCAGAATAAGAATTGCTGTGTGCGCGAGACCTTCTGTGTCTGATCACCAGGCCTGTTGCATCCTTTGGCTTTAATTATTTATATTTAACTTTGACATTTATCTGATCAACATTGCACGGCTTAGCTGGGGTTAGGCATTTCTGAAAGGCTCCTACAGTGGCATAAACGGTGTAGATTCAGTCTTGTGGTCCTTCCAGCCGCAGCGTGGTCCAGTGGAGTGATGGACAAATTCTCCCAGGACCAGGATTTTCAGTTTTCCCTTTCTACAGTATTTCCTGGGGCGTCAGCAGAATTGGACGGCTGTAAATCTCTCCTGGCTGCTACACACTCTGAGATTTCTCTCAGAATTGGCTTCTGATGTTCATTCCTCCTGGATTGGAGAACTGCATGCGAGACAATATGTTTCCTGAATTTGTTTTGTGACAAGTGTGTGTTTCAAGGATGTTACCATGTTGGAGCAGTTACTGTTTAGTAATTAAATAACCTATAAAACCGTTAAGTTTTACAATAAATTAAATTATTCCAAGTTCCTCTTGTTTTTATTGTATTTTGTCTATAGTGTTTGAATAAATTGTATTTTGCTTAATGTCGAATATTTTGATCAAACGAATTATATCTGAAGCACAGCATCTCACAATTACCTTTAAAATAAGAAAATGTTTGGGTCGAGACTACCTTCTTCATATATTTTGAGGAGCGTTTGCTCGGCTCCATAACAAGAAGGACAAGTGTTCATGTTGTAATTGGATAATTAGTTGATGGACAATAAGTTGCAGAAAAACGGGGTTTGACAGCTGAATGCGCCGAGCTGGACCACTGATAACTCTGTCAGGAATTATATCAGATACACAATCCACTTCACAGATCCAGCCCAGACACATATAAGACCGATGAGATATCTGTTCATCACTGAGCACTGTGCAGACCAGACTCCGTACAACTCAGCAATCTGTCCTGGATGGGATACTGTGCAGCTCTCACTAATCCATTAGCTATCGGTCCAACATAGGGAGCAGTACAGACCACACTAGTGCATTGATTCAGAGTCCTCGGTGAAACGTTCTGTCCAGCATGGGGTGATATGCAGCCCACACCAGTGTCTTGCTCTAAAAACGGTGACAAGGTATCTGTTCAGTATGGGGAACTGCGCAGTGTATAGCAGTGAATTTATCTGTAAACCTGGAGCAGTTACCCTCCCAGCATGTAGAGCTGTATACATCATCCCAGTACATTGCTTAGTAACACTGTGTTAGATCGCTGCCCAGCGTAGGGAATCTTGCACCCCATGCTGGAAGTGACAGGATGTGTAGCCCCCGTCCATTTACAGCTCAATAGCTCCGTTGTGACATGACAAGGGGTGCTGTGAGCGTGAAACTCACCGCAGAGAGAGATGGTAGGGAAAATCAGTTAAAATACCAAAAATCAAAAGGATTTTTGGAAAACGAGAAAGGGACAATTTCATGGAAGATCAGAGGGCGCAGAATGCTGAAGTGAAGATATTTCAACGGCATCTTGCAACGTGAGCCAGTATTCCCAGGAATGGTGGGTGAACGCGATATTGGTGAGAGTTCAGATGACGAAGAGTTTTGCATGAGGATTTGTTCTGCAGTTTTGTAATTGGGAGTGGGGTCAGAAGAGCCTTCGACTCATTGGGCTGAATATAAAAAATAATTTGCTTCAGTGCCATTTTCATTGAGTGTGACAGAGGGCTTGTCTATACGAGGCTCAGCTAGTTTCCTGGTGCCAACTTATCGAACTCTCTTCATTAACTATACACCCCACCCCATGGTGTCACTGTCATTCAATGCCAGTCCGATTCTCCCACCCATCAAGGCTGGAGGTGCTCACCATCGTCCAGATGCCCATGGATATTCCGTGGTCCCTGGCACTGGAGCCATCTTTAAAAGGCCAATGAGCACACGTTTGAACTTTCTCAACTCGGAGCTGCCCTGCACAGTTTACCCTGAGCATGGCAGATAAGGGGCAATTACACCACAGATTGTCGACAGGGGCACAGAGGTCCTGGTGGATGGCTAGTACAGAGGGGGACCATCACATCCCAGAGAGAGCCACACCACCAGACTCACTGAGCATTTCTGCGGTCTGAAGAAATGTCCAGCAATACAGGACAAGCATCAATAACCTTCCCCACTCCGTCACGTATTCTCTCTGCTCCCTCACACTCACTGTATATCTGTTGTAGCACCTACCCTCGAACAAGGTCCACTACTCTCACTGCCGCATGCAGCAGCTTCCCTCTCTCCCTCTCCCTCTCTCTCTCTCACCTTTACAATACCACTATAAGGCGGTAGAATTTTCTGAAGACTGCTGATTATGGAATATTCCAGATAATGTTCCACATAATTCCAATTTTTAGGAATATGTCAGTGCCCCAGTATGAAACTCATAATGGGGAGATATACGTTTTTTTAAAAAATCACATATAATTCAAACCAATCATGAGGCCATTCAGTCCTTCAAACGTGCTCTAGCATTTAATAAGATCGTGGCTGATGTGATGCTTTTCTTAGCTCCATATCAGAAGAACTTTCAGTCATTCAACCCCCTGGGTTACTGTCACTGACCAGACAATACTCTGGCACTTTTACCCGGGTTTTCTTCAAGCGCCTGTTCGAGGGCATTTCCCATGGAGATGGACTCACCAAACAATGTATTCCATCAGCTTTATGCTTTTATGTAATAGTAAGCACATTTTACATAGACCAATCAAAAATATATACTTATTTATGGAGGTTGATATCAAATTGCAATTAATAATTCTGATTATTTCACTTGTCTCATCTTATTTTATTCAGCCTAAGACAGCTTCTAAACACTTTTCTCGTTATAAAATTCTATTTTAGCAGAAAACGATTTTATCCTCAGCTGTTATCTTGAACGTTATCTAAATTGTGCCTGTTTCCTTGTTATTAAAATGTTTCTTGACCTTTCTCTGTGACTCTTTCTGTCTGTAACAGCTACACAGTCTCACACTCAGTTGGCTGGATGGCTGGTTTGTGATGCAGAGGGAGGCCAACAGCGCAAGTTTAATTTATGAACCTTCCGTCTGCGCCTCAAAAAAAATCAATATCTCTGCCTCCAATACTCTGCAGGGAAGAGAGTTACAAAGACTTACAACACTGAGAAAACAAACATAAAAATCATCTGAGATTATTTTCTTTATCCTTACCTGAGTAACGATATAATGGCATTGGAAGCAGATCAGATATGCTACGCTTCATATATTCGAGGGATGAAGGGCTTATATAATGGAGGCTTTAACAGGTTGCTCTTGTAATTAGAGCTGATTTTATTGATACATACAAAACCTTGCCAAGAGCCGATGAGGTAGATGCCCACTGGGTGTTCACACAGTTCAAACTTGTTGTCATTACATAGAATCTCTACAGTGTGCATGGCGTGAATTGGCCATGCTAAATTTCCCGTAGTGGATTAGTGAGGGGTAAATATAGTGGGTATTGTTTCTCTTTGGAGGGTTGGTGTGGATTTGTTGGGCCGAAGGGCCTGTTTCCACGCTGTGGGTAATCTAATCTAATCAATAGGTACATGACACGGCTCAACTCCACTTTTCTGCTAATTCCTTGTATCCCTCAACTTGCTGTTATGTCAGAAAACAATCCGCCCCGTCTGTAAATACAGTCAGTTAACTAGCCCTCACAACTCTCTGGGTTCGGGATTTTCCAGACATTCACTACTTTCAGAAAGAAGACTTTTTCTGCATCTCAGAATGAAATCAATACTTCATATTCTGTATCTATGTCCCAGAGTTCGAGACTGTGTCCACCTGTGGAAGCACATCTACCTTGTCAAGCCCCCTCTGTATCTTGTACATTTCATTAATATCACCCTCATTCATTTCAACCACAATGAATAATCGCCCCTCCATTTTAGATGTGCTCAATAATTCAACTCTTTCATCCCAGGAACCCGCCTAATGTACCAACCTAGTTACTTGCTGCATCAGCCTGCTGACGTTTTGTTTCATACACAGGAACACCCCAAAGCCTTTTCACTTCTGCTTTTTATGAGTTCTCTTAATTAAATAACAACCTGCCTTTTGGTTCTCAGTGTCATCCACAAACATCCAGAAGACAGAGGGTAGTAGTTGATGGCAAAGTTTCTTCATGGAGTGCCGTCACTAGCGGTGTTCCACAAGGATCTGTTTTGGGACCATTGCTGTTTGTCATTTTTATAAATGACCTGGAAGAGGGGTTAGAAGGTTGGGTGAGCAAGTTTGCGGATGATACGAAAGTCGGAGGAGTTGTTGACAGTGAGGAAGCATGTGGCAGGTTACAGCAGGATATAGAGAAGCTGCAGAGCTGGGCAGAAAGGTGGCAGATGGAATTCAATGTAGCTAAGTGCGAGGTGATTCACTTTGGGAAGAATAACAAAAAGATGGGGTACTGGGCTAATGGTCGGATACTTGGTAGTGTGGATGAGCAGAGGGATCTTGGTGTCCATGTACACAGATCTCTGAAAGTTGCCACCCAGGTAAATAGTGCGGTGAGGAAGGCATATGGCGTACTGGCTTTTATTGGTAGAGGAATTGAGTTCCGGAGTCCTGAGGTCATGATGCAGTTGTATAAGACTCTGGTACGGCCGCATCTGGAATATTGTGTGCAGTTTTGGTCGCCATACTATAGGAAGGATGTGGAGGCATTGGAACGGGTGCAGAGGAGGTTTACCAGGATGTTGCCTGGTATGGAAGGAAAATCGTATGAGGAAAGACTGAGGCACTTGGGGCTGTTTTCACTAGAGAAAAGAAGGTTTAGGGGTGACTTGATTGAGGTGTACAAGATGATTAGGGGGTTAGATAGGGTCGACAGTATGAACCTTTTCCCGCGTATTGAGTCGGGTATTACAAGGGGGCATAGCTTTAAATTAAGGGGGGGGTAGATATAGGACTGATGTTAGGGGTAGGTTCTTCACTCAGCGAGTCGTTAGTTCATGGAATGCCCTGCCAGTAACAGTGGTGGACTCTCCCTCTTTATGGGCATTTAAGAGGGCATTGGATAGGTATATGGAGGATAGTGGGTTAGTGTAGTTTAGGTGGGCTTGGATCGGCGCAACATCGAGGGCCCAAGGGCCTGTACTGCGCTGTATTCTTCTATGTTCTATGTTCTATGTTCTAACTCGTATGAATATTGCACTCAGCTCCTCCGGTCAGACTATCAGTATAGACTGTGCATTACTCTGGCCATTGGACTGATATTTGTGGTACTCCAGTTATTTTGACTCCAGTACATTTTATCATAAACATCCATTAGTTCTGACTCTCCGATTTCTATCCCCTGCTAATACATTACTCATCATACTCTGAGCCACTGTCTTGTATAAGAACCTTGATTTTATGATACCTTGTGGAAAATCTCTGGAAAGCCTCGTGTCTACCAGTTCCCTTTATCACATCCCCTTGTTACATTCTCAGGGATTATCCAGAGAAAAAGTCCTTACATGATTTTACAAGGCAAAATATAGTTTCACTTTCACAAAACCACGCTGACTCTGCATGAAACGTTTCTAAATGCCCTGCAATTCCTTACTTAATAACAGACTCTCGCAGATTCCCAGCAATAATGGTTAGGCGAAATGGTTCCTGCTTTCTGTCTCGCTCCTTTCTTGAAGGCAGGCGCCATATTGGAGGTTCGCCAGTTTCGCCGGAACACTCCTGAAATCCACAGTGTTATGGAATATTTCACACAGTACCACTAGTCACTCTGTCACTACTTCTTTTATAACCAGGTATGAATTATTGCTGACTTGTCTCCCCTAACTCTTATCTGTTTGTTAAAAACCTTGTTCGTTTTTTAGAGACCGTTCAAGAGCTTCCCTCCTATTACCATTTTGTTTCTATCATTGAAAAACGTACAGTCCCTTTGAGAAATGATGTAAAATGCTGGTGTAAATTATTTGTTCCATGTAGCCAGTTCCTCAGTCACACCCTCCAAATGTTCTCAATATACTCTCCAGACTTAATTTCTAACTTCGGTCACACACCCCACTTGAAAGTTTTTTAAAAAATATATACACGGAAAAGCTTGTGAAGCTTGTTTTTATGTTTGTTGCTAATTTACCTACATCAAAGCTTTTCTTCCTTTTTCCTCGCTTTCTAGATTCATGCAGTCATAGAGAGAACAAACAGAACCTTTGATCCAATGTGCCAATGCTGGCCGGGTTTTTCAAACTAATTTAGTCCCATCTGTTTGCACTTGGCCTATATGCCTCTAAATGTTTCCCATTCATATGTTTCTTAAAACATCTTTGAAATGTTGCAACTGTACTTGCATCTGACACTCTTCCTCTGGCAGCTCATTCCATATACCCACCACTCTCTTCATGAAAATCCTGCCCCTTTGTCCATTTTAATTTTTTTCTCTTTCACCTTAAAGCTATGTCCTCTATGTTTGAACTTCTGTATCCTGTGAGAAAATACCTTGTCTATTCATCTTATCCATGCCTATCATGATTTTATAAGCTTCTACAATGTCGCCCCCAACCATCTACACGCCATCTGATGCTAACTTCAAGAACAAACATTTAAAAATAAGCACTGCAGATTTGAAATGATATTAAAAATGACAGGTAAACAACACTCAGCCCAAACCTCATACGGTGATTTGTTTTTCTCCATGTTACAATATCAAGGCAGCAGTAAACTCTTACTAGTGCCAAAAACACATCAAATACTTGAAGTCATTTGTCGAAAGGGGGTGATGATCTCTACAGTGAAAACGTATCTCTGGCCAGATCTATATAAGGAAGGGAATTCTTACACCTCACGGTAAGCATTTAACAGAGTGAGATGAAGGCTGAGTATCCTAAATCAAGCCCAACGTCAATGCTCATTAACTTGTGATTGCATAGTGTCCTTGAGAGCTTTAGTCAACCACGGGTGGTTCATCTCCTTATCAAGTCCTTCATTTTGAGCAGAAACAAATAATTGCTGAGCATTATGGGATATCTGCTTGAATGTCCGCCCAAGTATACAAACTGACCTTCCTCAGGGTTTCTATCCACATCATGCTTCAGACCAGATGTGAGTCAGAACTCCTCCATTTAATGTCTGGTTCTTTTCAATCATTCAGAGGGAACTTCTGCATCTGGCTGAACACATGATCAGCGGAGGGTGACTCCTTTCTCCCAGTTTCTCCGTCTCTGATGATGCCACATTCCAGTGAGCTGACTCTGACGTGAGCGCTTTTCCTTCAAACCAGGAATCCCCAAACTATGGTGGTCAGAGCCTTATGCTGTGACTGACCTATGTCCCGCGTTGCCGCCCCCACTGCACCCTCATTCACTTGTACTGTTTCAAAACAGTCTCCACCCAGTTATAGGCCGGCACGGTGGCTCAGTGGTTCGCACTGCTGCCTCACAGCACCAGGGACCCGGGTTCATTTACATCTTCGGGCGACTGTGTGGAGTTTGCACGTTCTGCGTGAGTTTCCTCCGGGTGCTCCGTTTTCCTCCCACAGTCCAAAGATGTGCACCGCAAGTGAATTGGTCATGCTAAATTGCCCGTAGTGTTAGATCCATTAGAGCGAAATGGGTCTGGGTGGGTTACTCTTCAGAGGGTCGGTATGGACTTGTTGGGCTGAAACTAATCTAATCTAAAAGCTCCTGATATTGCTGCTCAGAATGTAGTATCCTTCACACTGGGGAGACTAAACAGAAACTGCTTTGAGGAACAGCCCCACTCTGTCTGTAGGAATAACCCTGACCCTCTCATTGCTTCCCATTTCAATAACCTACCTTGCTCTCATGCTAACATTTCGGTCCTGAGCTGCTGCAATGTCCCAGAAAAGCACAACCCAAGCTCGAGTAACATCTCACTTTACACTCTGGTACGTTACAGCGTGTAGGAGTTAATATTCAATTCGATAATTTCACAGTCTGACCCCATTATGATTGTTCTCCATTTTCATATATTCTCTCTCCTAGTCTCGCTATGACCTTGTGTGGTTGTGTCTTCTTTATCTTGCACTCAATAGAGAGAACGCCTTTCCACCAATTCGCATCTTTCACATCATCTTCTCGTTCACTTCTGTTAAAAGCCCATTTATCTTTTGCCACACTCTCTTTTGCACATCACCTCACCTCTGTCAAGGGATTAAAAATCCAATTTTCCAATCCAATTTCCCAATCTGAAGAACTGCCACACCACTAACTCGGTTTCTCTGTCTCTGCAGGTTCTGCCAGACCTGCTGAGGTTATCCAGGGTTAAATAGACACAGCACAAATTTTCAAAAAAACAAATTATTATGGATACTGGAAATAAAAACACAAATATTTCTGGAGAAACTGGTCCCGAAAGATGAACTCTGCTTTCATTCCACAAGATGCTGCTAGATCTGCTTAGTTTCTTTAGCTATGTCTGTTTTTGAACTAGTTCCACAGATGTCTGTCAAAGATGCTCCAAAGTTCTGTCCAACACGGAGCGCTGTGCACCATGGAAGTGAGCAATAACACCAGGTGCATAGAATCATTGGCTCTGAAGGTGCATAAGGCTGCATCACGGGCACTGCAGAGCTCTTAATCATGGTCAGGTATAGAAACAGAGGCAAACACATTCATTTTAAATATAGAAGATGTCATGACGGTAATGGAAAAGATTCACATGAATATGTTAAAAAATTTAAGTAATGTGACAAATTGGAGGCGTGACACCATGGAGAGATCCTAACAGAATGAGAATATGAAAATGGAAATGCCACCACATCAGAAACCAGGTTAGACCACTGAGTACAGTGCTGATGGGTGAATGGGTCTCGCTGTGAATTGGGAGACAATCAGTAGAATTGAATTACAGATATTGCAGCTCAAACTGGGCATTTATGTGATGATGCAGCAGCAGGGTGATCCTCATTTATATTCAAAGCCTTAGCTTCCACAGCCTTATGTGCGAGAGAATTCACCAGGTTCACCAGTCTCTGAGTGAAGATATCTATTCTCATTTCAGTGGCCTGTCTGTACCTAATGTTGTGGACTCTTGTTTTTTGACGTCCCAGGCAGGGGAATTATCATCCCTGCTTCCAATCTGTCTCACCCTGTCAGAACTTTAGATATTTCATTGAGATCACCACTCATTTTCCTCAACCCCATGGAATACAGGCCCAGTCACCCCAAACTCTGTTCCCACAATAAGCCTGTTTCCCAGAGATCAGTCTGGTCATCCTTCACTGCTCTCCCTCAATGTCAGGTTTGCCCTTTAATAGGTAAGGAAAGCAAAACAGCACACAATGCTGCACAATGCTCGAGATAGGGTCTCACCAAGGGCCTGTACAGCTGCAGTAAGACATCCTTACTCCTGTACTCAAATCCCCCTGAAATGAAGGTCAACACACCATTTATCTTCCAAACTGCTTTTAATTCCTGCAATATTGCTTTCAGTGACTGGTGTACAAGGAGATCCAAATCCTTTTCAATGTTACTGCTACCCACTTGGTAGGTCTATGCACACTGGTCAATGTGTCAGTGCCATTCCCAGTATTGACTTCTGGTTTCAGAACTCACAGCCCTGCATGGCCTTCACAGGTTTGCGCAGAAGGAAACAAAAATGCAGCTTGACTTCCTTTATAGATCAACATTCTTCAATGTATTTTCAATTGATACGGTGGCATTCTATTGTTCTCAACAAAGTCCACAACGTCACATCTCCACCCCACTGCTCTCCATCTGCCATGTAGCTGCCCAGCCACTCCAGTTGTCTAAATCACCTTGGAGCTTTTTTACATCCTGCTCACCCACTCACAATCCAACATCGTTTAATGCCATCAGCAGACTTGGGAATATTGCATTTGAGCTCCTCAACCAAAGATATGTGTATTGGGAATAGCTGGGTCCCAAACCCCAATCCTTGCTATATCCTCCAAGTCTTCCATTGTAAAAAAATGTTTTATTCCTACTCACTGTTTCCTGCCAGCTCTCCCATTCTAAAACCATGGCCATATATTAGCCTCAGTCCCATAGGATTCAAATTTGCACAATAGGCTTGGGGCTTTATCAAAAATTTTTCTGAAAATCCAATCATATTGCATTGATAGCTTCTCCATAATTTTGCTGAAATTCACTTTCTCAAATATGATTCCCATTTCATAAATCTATGTTGACTTTGTCTATGCCCATTATGTTCTGTTCCAATACTTTCTCTAGAACTGTTTAGTTGCTAATTTCATTCTATTCTCTTTTTCTCACCAGACTAAAGTTTCATGGTATTGCTGGGAAGTTTTTTTTTTTTTGCTTTGTTATCTTCTGTGAAGACAGAATGAAGTAGTTGCTTCATATTTCTGCCATTTCCCTGTTCTCCATTCTCTATTCTATGGTTTCAGACTGTACTGAGCTGCAATTGCTTTATTTTACCTTTCACATTGGCATATATTTAGAAGCTATTACAGTTCACGCTTATAACTCTCATTCATATACTGTTCAGAAAAGCATCAATTTCTGTCTTAAATAGTAAATAATGAGCATTCCACAATCATACAATCATAGAAACACAGACTTCGTATCCGAAACACAGCACGATCTACATTAGTCCCACTTTCTGACATGAGGCCTAGAACCAGGCATGTTATGACACTGCAAAAACTCGTCCAAGTACTTTGTAATTGTTGTGGAGTTACCCGTAACAACCATTCTCTCTCTTCCGGACCCCAATATCCTCTGGGTGACAAAATATCTTTAAATTCTCTCTAAACCTCAAGCACTGAACTTGTTCCCTTGTTCTTGACTAAAATGAACAGCTGCTCTCTATCCACTCTGTCCATGCCCCTTCTAATCTTATCTTTCTGAATCACGTCACCTCAGCCTCCTCTGCTCCAAAGTAAACAACCCGAGCTTATCCAGCCTCTCTCCATAGCTGATATGCTCCATCCCAAGGAACATCCTGGTGAATCTCACCCAAACCCCACTCCCCTCAGTGAAATGACATCCTTTCATAATGTGGTAACCAGGACTGCACACTACATACCACCTTGCCCTAAGCAATCTCATGTATAACTCTTATAAACTATGTTTACGACTCCTAAGCCATTTTAGCTCGACTATTAACTTGTCCAGTTACATTCGGGGATGTGTGGAAAAGCACCCTCTGAGATTCCTCGTGTGCTGCCATTCATTGAGTCCTCCCCTGCCAGGTTCCTTCTTCCTAAGTGCATCAACTCATATTTATCAGCGTTACACTCCATCTGCCATCGATCTGCACTTCTGACCATTCCGTTTGTATCTTCCTGCAACATAAGGCCTTCCTCCTCACTGCCAACCACCCGGCCAACTCAAACTGATTTTTCACATTACCCCCCACTCTTCCTCCACATTCTCATCTCCATCATTTAGATAACCATAAATGATAAGGTTAAAAATCACACAAAACCAGTTTACAGTCCAAAAGGTTTATTCACCAGTACTAGCTTTCGAAGCGCTGCTTCTTCATCAGGTGGTTGTGCACTTTGAACGCTTGTGCCTCCAATTAAAACTATTGGACTACAACCTAGTGTTGTGTGATTTTTAACGTTGTCGACCCCAATCCAACACCAAATCCTCCAAATCACAAATATTTGCTTGGATCCCTTCCATTCATCTAAAATGCTTGGAACACATTTATTACCTTCCATTTATCTACAATGGCTCCGGTCTCTGCAGAATGTACGGGAAAATACAGTCATCGACTGGGCAATTAATACTTCCATTAGTGCCTTATTTCTGACATTTTGATACCAAGTAAATTTGTTTTGTCAGACTTAGCAATGCTCAATCTAGTTACATATTCAAGTACTGCCCTGTTACTGATATAAATTGGCTTTATGCCTTTTGTTCCATAAGCTCCATCTGATCACTTGGTTTTCTGGTGATTTTCTGGATCTTCCTGCATGAAGACAGATACAAAGTATGTGGTTATTTTCTTAGCCATTTTCCTTGTTATCCACAATAAACTCTCCTCTCCCGATTACAAATTTTCCATATTTGACATTGCTTTTATTTTGTTTCCTTTGAAATATAGATTGTAGATTGATGCAGTCGTTGTGTTCCTATTTGTTAGCATGCATGTTTGCCTTTTAATTTCCTTATCAGCTTCATGGCCCTCCTTTTCTGGATCATCAATTTCTGAGAATTCTCAGGTTTCCACAATTTCTGTAATTCTTCTGGAGTCACTTCCGATGATTAATACAATATTTATTTTGTTACGGTAACCATCATTAAGTCACTTGCTAACTCTGGTGTTTTTAAGTTCAAGAAGGAGACGTACTTTTCCGACTTTGCAGTACTTCTATAAATCTCCTGATCCTGACCAGATCTATTCAGGAACTCTGCAGCTGGATAGAGAAAAAATTACGGGAGCCCAGGTTGGTACTTTTCAAACTTCGCTGGCCAACGGGTGAGCTCCCGGAGGACTGGAGGATAGCGAATGCTGTGCCCTTATTCAAGGAGGGCTACAAAGATAAACCTGGGTGCTTTAGACCAGTACAACTAACATCTGTAGTAGATAGTTACTTGAGAAGATTTTTAGAGATAAGATATGCAGAGGAAACACAATTATCCGATTGAGATGGACAGAGCACTATTTTATTCAGATAATTAATTATTCAGTTAATTCATCTACTCTGGGGCTCGGAGATTTCTGTGAATGCTCCCCATTCAGGAGACAAAGCAAAAACACACTTTGCGCGAGACCCCACGCCACGTCTGCTCCGAACCTGCCTTGTCTGCTCCCACCCTGCCCCATCTAAGCTCCGCCCACCCTGAACCCTGTCCACTCCCACCCGGCCCCCCGCCCGCCTACAACCCCGTCCACTCTCACCCCATGTCCCTGTCTGCCCCCACGCACCCCCAACCTGCCTGCTCCCACGCCCCCAGCTGCCTGCCAACATCTTCATCCTCTTCCACCCCGTGCCACTGCCTGCACCCGCCCGCCCCCAACCCTGTCCGCTCCCACCACAACCCTGCCCCCACTCGCCCACAACCCCGTCCAACGCTACACCCATCTGCTCCTTCTCGTTCCTAACCCTGCAACACCAACATTGGTCCCCTAACCCCGCACACCCAACCATTCCCACCACCGTCTAAACCACATCCACACCCCTTCATGCTTTTAAACCTGCGCCCTCAACCCCGCACTCCCAAATCCCACACCCCCAACCATCCCACAATCTTCGGACACCCGTCCACGCCCCCATCTGCCCCTCGCCCTGTACCCCCAAACCGGCATCACCAACCACCTCCCCCGGGCAGTCGGACTGTACACCAACAGGTCTGCTGCTGCTGTCTTTGTGGGGTAAGTCTTCAAATAGCACACACACACACGTTTTGACAAGTCCCACCTTTGCTGTGTACAGGGCAATGTTGGCGCAGTTATCTGGGGAAAGGGGGTTTAGGGTAAACCCCTGTGTAGAACTCCAGGGAAAGTGTGGGGTGAGAGAGAGAGAGAAAGCGGGCGGTCAGTCTTTTGGAGATGGTGCCTGGACTGTTCTTGGCAGCATTTTAGTAAGATAGGTTTTTTTAATCATTGTACCTACAAACAAAAGACGCAATCATGGTTGAAAGACATAATGTTTCTATTGGGACTTTGAGATCCCCTTCGGATAATCCAAATTTCGGATAATTAATATTTGGACAATCGTGATTCGTCTGTACATGCACTTGAAAGACAGGGTTTGATTAGTACCAGTCAGCATGGTTTTGTGCAAGAGAGATCATGGACCTCAAACTTGTTACAGTGCTTTGATGAAGTGACGAGGAACAGTGATGAGGGCAGAATGGTATACATAGTCTATATGGATTTCACTAAGGCCTTTGATAATTTTACAGAAGATCAGCTACTGTGGAATGTTTGATCGCCTGGAATCCAGGGGGAGCTGGCAAATTAGATACACAATTGGCTTGGTGGTAGGAAGCAGAGGGTACTATAGGAAGGATGCTTGTCAGACTGGAGACCTGTGAATAGTGATATAACTCAGGGGTCGGTGCTGGGAACATTGTTTGCTTCTATACATATATATGTATATGTTATATACATATTCTCTCATCCACATCATAGATGTATGTAATATGTTTTATATATATATATATATATATATATATATATATATATATATATATATATATATAAAATTTACCTATTACATACATATATCATCTAGATGAGAATGCACAAGCATGATTTGCAAGTCTGATGACGACACTAAAATAGGCAGCATTCATGGAGAGTGAGAAAGGTTATTAGGAATTTCAGAAATTTCAGCAGTACCTTGATCAGCTTGAAGTGGAGTGAGAAATGGAAAATTCAGTTTAATACAGATCGGTGTAAGTTCTTGGATTTGAAAAAGTCGAGTCAAGTTTGGAGTTTCATGGGGAATGGTTGGGCCTTAAGGAGTGTAGTGGAGCAGAGGGACCTTGGAGTTCAGGTGCACGGTGCTCTGAAAGTTGATTCTCAGATAGACAGGGCAGTGAAGAAGGCTTTTGGCACTGCACTGAGTCAGAGCACTGAGTATCGAAGTTGTAGAGTTACGTCGCAGTTATACAGGACTCTGGTGAAGAATTATTTAAATCATCATGATCAGCTTTATTCACTTTGCAAAGGAAGGATGTTATAAAACTGGAAAGATTGCAGAAGAAATTTACAAGGACGTTGCCAAGGTCTTCATGGTCTGAGTTTTAGGGAGAGGTTGCACAATCTAGGACTTTTTACTTTAGAGTATATGAGACTGAGAGGGATCTCATAGACGTTTATAAGATCCCAGGAGGCATGGATAGAGTGAATGCACCCAGTCTTTTCTTCACAGGGTTGGACAGCAATGACGGACTAGAGGGCACCAGTTTAAGGTCAGGGGGTAAGAATAAAAGGGAAACTGACGAGCAATGATCTTTACACACATCTTGTTATGCATATGGAATGAGCTGACTTTGGAAGTGGTTGAGGTTAACAACATTTAAAAGGCATTTGGACAAATACACGGATAGAAAATGATTAGAAGGATACATGGCAATGCCAGAGAAATGGGTTTGTGTGAATGGACATTTTGTTCAGAATGGACCACTTTGAGCTGACGGACCTGTGTCCGTGCTCTAGAACTCTATGAGTCGAACAACCATTATTTGTCTCCCAGTGAATGTTGTATTGTACTTTCCCAATTTACTGGAGCGAACTTGACCCTCTACCCTCCAGGCTTCCATGATGCTTGACCAGAATGTTCCCAATTTGATATTGTCTGCGGATGCCATGTAAAATGCACCTTATTAATGTCACTATTCCTCAAAAGCTGCTTCAGAGTAAGGTTAGTAAATAGTCTTTCTTACCACACAACACCAACTCCGAAATAACCTGCTCTCTAGTTTGGTTCACAACGTACACTTCAACCCACCTCATACACACTTATGGAATTTATTTTTCACAGCATGAGCAGTCACTTAGTTAACGCAGTTTAGATATAACTTGAGACCATCTAATAAGACTGCAGTATTCACAATACTTGCATGTGTAATTTCCAGAGCACACGATGTTCAGATTTTCTGCTACTGTTTTGGTTTTGATATATAAAACACCAATGTGTGCTTCTCCTTGCTATTTGTAAGCTCTACCTGAACTGATTCTGTGAAACCTGAGGGACATGGTCTGTATCGTTATTAATGATAGACATGGACAAGACATTCGGGGAGGCTCACCTCGACGCTGGGATGATCTGAATAAATGTCCAACAATATAGGACAAGCATGAATAATCTTCCCCGCTCTGCCAGGATAAGTCTCACTGTATTCTGTCTACTCCCTCACACTCACTGTATACCTGTTATAGCACCTACCCCCGAACAAGGCTCAAGCTCTATCTCCAAATAAGGCTCAGGCACTAACACTCTCACTATCGAATTCAGCAAATTCCTTTCCTCACTTTCTCTGTCACTTATGCAATAGCCTCCACACTGATAACACGATTGAATACAACACTGTGGACTGACTCACTCAGGACACCTCACCGTGTCACCCCACCTGGAGCAGCACTAACAGCAGGGCCATCAATTCCCATCCTCCCTCCCTCCCTTTCTCCCATTCCAGGAGAAACAGCCTGGAATAGGACAGAAATGGCCAACCCAGGTGGTGGGCTGCCTGATATCTGTTCCCTCTCCTCTCCCCACGCCTTGAGGGGAGGACCTTGGTATGGGCCAAGTGGACGACTTGTGTGGAGATTCTGAAACATCCACGTCCCACCAACCGAGTAAGGAGCAATGATCAGCGAAGGGCAATTCTCACTTTAAACCTCTGGCAGTTGCAGCGTCAGCTCTCTCACTCTCAAAAGTAAAACAGATACCTCACTGCAGAGAGATGCAGGCATAGAATTACATAGAAATATTGGTAAATACCCCAATATAATAACATGTACAATATGTACAAGAAGACAAGCATACACACACATAGAAGCACACAAAGACATATGCAGTCACACACAATGGAAACAAATACAGACAGAAATACACAGGCTGATACACAGACAGATGTAGGCAAACAAATACTCGTATAACAAGCATATGGACACACACACACACAGAGACACTCGTCTCATTAAGACACAAATAGATCAATTTTTGATTTATAAGGGGATCAAGGATTCTAGGCAAAAGACAGAAGAATGAGGTTGAGGAACATATAAGAAATTATTGAATGGCATATCAGACTCGATGGGTCGAATTGTCTAATTCTGCTCCTTTTCTAATTCTCGTGTGGTGTTATGCTATCAGGTATTCTCTTCCCGAGACAGCAGCAGAGGCTGGGTTTGATAAGTATTTGATCGGAAAGAGACAGTGGGAATATGGGACAGGTTTGGAGTGCGGAATGGCGTCTGTCTATTCCTAATTACTATATATTTTTATCTGAAAAGAGGTGGTGATTTGATGTTGTGTTTACAAAGCTTAAAATAACGGGTCCCGCAATGAAATAGTACTGTGCTCTCTGTGGTATCCTCCTTCAGGCTATCAGTATAGATTATAAATAACTGATGCCATCGGACTCATATCTGTGGTACTCCAGCAGATACACTTTTACCATAATGATCCATTAATCCTGACTCTCCGATTTCTATGTGTTAACCAATCGTCAACCCATGCTCATACATTATCCGTCAGACTATGAGCTTCTGTCTTGTGCAAGAACCTACATTTTGTGATACCTTGTGGAAAATCTCTGGAAAGCCTCGTGTCTACCAGATCCCCTTTATAAAATCCGCTTGTTACGTTCTCAGGGACCTCCAGAAACACTTTGCATGAGATTACAGGGCAAAATATAATTTCCCTTTCACAAAACCACACTGACTCTGCGTGAAGCTTTTCTAAATATCCATGCTGGCCAGGTTTTCCAAACTAAATTAGTCCCGTCTGCTTTCATTTGGCCCATAGGCCTCTAAATGTTTCCCATTCATATGTTTGTCCAAATGTCTTTTCAATGTTACGGCTGGACATGCATCTGCCAGTCTTCCTCTGGCAGCTCATTCTATACCCTCAGCACCGTCTGTGTAAAAACGTTGCTCCTTCGTCCCTTTTAATTATTCCCCCTTTCACCTTAACGCTATGCCTTCTATGTTTGAACTCCCCCATCCTGTGGAAAAGACCTTGGCTATTCACCCTATCCATGCCTCCCATGGTTTTCTAATTTCTATATCACACATCAATCTGCTACAATCCATCTGATATTGACTTCAAGATTAAGTATTTAAAAATACATATCGCAAACTTGAAACAATACTACAAGTGTCTGGTAAACAACACACAGTCCAAATTTCATATTGGGACTTGCTTTTCTCCATGTTACAATACTAAGGCAGCATGAAACTTTTACTAGTGCCAATAAGTATTCAAACACCTGAATTCCTTTTCCTAAAGAGGGTGATAATCTCTATAGTGAAAACTTACTTCTGGCCAGATCGCCATAATACCACATAGTTAACATTCACCCTCTTGGCCTCCCTATGACATTGACTGCTTGTGTCTTCTTTATCTTGCACTCAAGAGAAGGAACCCCTTTCCCCCATTCACATCTTAATTTAAACACGTTTTACACCATCTTCTCGTTTACCACTGATAAAAGTCCGTTTATCTGTTGCCACACACTCTTTTCCCTGTCATCCATCCCCCACCTCTGGCAAGGGATCAAAAGCCCATTTTCCAATCATTTTCAGTTCTGAAGAAGCATCACACTGGTCTTGAAACGCTAACTCTGTTTCTCTTTCTCTGCAGATGCTGCCAGACCTGCGAAATCTCTCCAGAAATGAATAGGAACAGCACAAATGTTCAAGTCAGCAAATAATTATGGATACTGGACATAAAAATGCAAAAATTGCTGGACGGATTGGGAGCTTTGAAGAAGGGTCACTGGAAGAATTAAATCGCAGATATTACATATAAAACTGGGTTAACATGTGATGCTGAAAAACCACCGCAGCAGCAGAAGCAGAATTTTTTTAAGAATCATAGTCTGTAACATTTTCCCAGGATAATCCCTCACTCTACTATCACCATCAAGCCAATCCATAGTTAAGTGACGAGTGTGTGTGAACATGCCAGAGTCAGAAACATGTGTACCTAAATTTGATGATAACTCGTTAAAGCTAACGCACTGGATTGGTTATACTCCAAACAGCGGAACTAACATCTGATGGAGAGGGTTTGATCCCAATTCAAACAGATAAGATCGAAGCTCTGCAGTATTCCACATCCATGGCTAAAGGTTGATGGAATGTTAAACTTACTGGCGGAGAGGACTCCTGAAATATCCCCATCCTAAATAACGGAACAGCCGTGTACGTCTGTGTAAAAGACAAGGATGTAGTATCTACACCATTCTCAACCAGAAGCGTGGTGTTGATGATCCACCTCATCTTCGCCATGATACCTACAGAATCACAGATTCCAGTCTTAAACCGATTCTATTCGCTGCCCGTGACATGAAAAAAAAGCTGAACACAGTAGATACGACAAAGGCAATGGGCCCTGACACCATCCCTGCAATGGGACTGAAGACTTGTGCTGCACAACAAGCCGTGTCCCTGGGGAAGCTGTTTCATTTCAGCTCCAATTCTGACATCTTTCTGGCAATGTGGAAAATTACTCAGCTATTTCCAGTCCCCTAAGAGGGGAATAATTACAATCTGTCCAATTACTACCCCCTCGGTCCCATCACGATATTCAAACCAAAGGGAGTCATTTCCGACATCATCACAGCACAGAAATAACCTGCTCAGTGTGGTTTCTGATAGGTCCCCATGTGGAGATGGTGGAGTTGTGGAAATGTCACTGGATTACTAATCCAGACGAGGCCAATGCTCTGGCAGCTGGTGGAAGTTTAAAACAATTAATAAAACATCGAGTTGTAAAATCTGGTCAGTAGTAGTGACCTTGAAGCCAATTTGTAAACACCAATTTCCTTCCCCAATGTACTTTGAAGAAGTGAATCTCCCGTGCTTTCCTGGTCTGGCCTAAAACTGACTCCGAACACACAGACATGTGATACACTCTTCAATGGTCTCTAAGTTGGCCAAGGAAGACACTCAAAAGCATCAAACTGCTCTGAGGTCTTAAAGGATAAACCCGGACAGAACACTCGGCACCAGCGTCAGTATCGGAAAGGGAAATGGGAAACACAGTCCTGTTGTCCCTGCAGAGACTTCCATCTTAACATCTGAGAGCTTCTGACAATATCGACAGAGCTTTTCCACAGACTGTACGGAAACATCGGGAAATGAGTAGGCCAATCAACACACTGAGCCTTCCCCCATTCCAGCTCATGGAGGAAATCTCCTCAATCCAGTTTTCCCAAACAATATACATATCCCGCAACGTAATTAACCATCGGAAAAATATAAAATATGAACTTTCCTAGTAGAGTGTGCCACCCCATTCAATACAATGACAGCTGATCCTTTATCTCCAAACCATAAGCCTGTTATCGCCACCCTTTTACTGTCTAGAAATCCTTGTGTATAATCAGTGCCTTGGTTTCCACAGCCTGACCTGGGAGAGAATTACCTCGGTTCACCAGTCTCTGAGTGTAGACATTTATTCTCATCTCAATGCAGTGTGGCCAGTCTGCACCTAATACTGTGGTCCGTGTTTTTAGACATCTCAGCCAGGGGAATTATCATCCGTGTTTCCAATCTGTCTCATCCTGTCAGAGTTTGATATATTACACTGAGATCTCCGCGCACTTTCCTAAACATCATGGAATACAGGCCCAGTCGCGTCAAACTCTGCTCCCACAAAAAGCCTGTCATCCCAGAGATCAGTCTGGTCATCCTTCACTGCTCTCCCTCAATGTCAGCTTTGTCTTTTATTAGATAAGGAGACCAAAACTGCACACAATGCTGTACAATGTTCAAGATGTGGTCTCACAAAGGCCCTGTACACCTGCAGTGAGTCAACCTTACTCCTGGACTCAAATCCCCCTGAAATGAAAGTCGACACATTATTTATCTTACTCACTGCTTTCTGTTCCTGCAATATTGCTTTTAGTGACTGGTGTACAGGGAAATTCAGATCATTTTCAATGTTACAGCTCCCCACTTGCTGGGTCTATATACACTGGTCAGCGTGCCAATGCCATTCCCAGTATTGAATTCTGGATTCAGAACTCTCTGCCCTGCATGGACCTCGGAGGCTGCGCAGAATGAAACAAATAAAGGAGCATAAGTCCCTCTATAGATCAACATTTTAGAACCAATCCCTTTTCAAATGTTTGGCTGCTGTTCTATTTATCCATCGAAGTGCACAACGTCACATCTACCCATACTGCTCTGCATTTGCCAAACATTCACACCACTTATCTCAATCAATTTAGAGCTTTTCTACATCCTCCTCACCCACTGACAGTCCAACATGGTTTAGTGTTGTCAGCAGGCTGGGAGATATTGCATTTGGTTCCCTCAACCAAATGTTGGATGTGTGTTAGGAATAGTGGGGCCGAATCCCCGATCCCTGTGATACACCATGAGCCTTTGTCTCCAAGAAAAGGGTCCTTTTATTCTAGTGTTTCTGGATCAAGGGCTCCTTTTCTGGAGATTGCACACTCTGACTTGCTTTTTTTCCTTAATTCTCCCCCCGTCTCTTTTCTCTCTGTAACTTACTGACCTTGTAGCTTGGACAGCATCGGCAGCAACGAGAGCCCAAACATGCAGACTTTGAATGGACTCAGGGCATGGCCCTCGAAAGTCTCAAGCAGAGCAAAGTGTATGGACCTTGAGCTGGGACCAGTGCAGAGGAGAGTCCCTGCTTACTTTTCCGGAGCAAGCACAGGACCTGGAATTGGCGACTGCTACATCAGCAGAGGCAACGTGTGTGAGGTAGGCCCAGTGGCAATAGGTGATGCTGGTGGATCGGGGACTTCATTGTTGGTTGGGTGGTGCGTTGGTGCTGCTGAAGTAGACGGTGGAAAGGCATCATGGAAACATCGATGAGGTGGGCACAACAGTAAGTGACATGTCTCTGACATTGGAGGTACTAACACTGGGGACGACAAGGTGGTGATAGAAGAGTATTGGCCCAACGGCAAAGATGGCACCTGAGGATCAGCAACTTCGATGTTGGTTGCCTCTGATGGAGATGGTGATGAAGCTCGTGTCCAGTGATGGTGGATGCAGGTGTCACCGATAGTAAGGAGATGACTCAGAACCCATGGACTTTCTTCCAGCTATACCTTTCATTTTTTTTTCAATAATCAATACGCAAATTATTTAAAACCGTGTCAGTTTGAGGCAGAAATTTCTTGTATTTATCCTGTAAAATACACCTGACAGTAAACTCAAAATCGGTATCAAAATATATTCCACTCATTGTTTCCTGCCAGCTATGCCGTGCTAAGGCAATGTCCATATATTAGCCGCAGTTCCATAAGATATGATGCTGCACCGTAGTTTTAGGACTTTACCGAAAAACATTCCAAAAATTCAAATACATTGCATCCATTGCTTCATCATAATTAATCTACCAGCCAGTATCTCAAATATGATTCCCATTTCATAAATTTATGCTGACGTTGTGTATGTTGATTATTTTCAGTCCCACTATTTTCTACAAAACCATGTATTTACTAATTTCATTCTATTCCTTTTTTTCACCTGACTTTGGTTTCCTAATCGTGCTGGGAAATTTTATTTGTTTTGTTGATGTTTTCTTCTGTAATGACAGAATTGAATTATTTGCTTCACAGTTCTGCCCTTTCCCTCTTTTCCTTTTTCCATTCTCTGGTTTCAGATTGTAATAAGCTGCTCTTTTTCGTTCACTTTCACAATGACATACTTTTGGAAGCTATTGCAGTTGAGTCGTATAACCTTTATTAATACATGTTTTCAGAAACCCTACAATGACTGCCTTAGGCGACTCAATGACTACCCTTACACAATCATACAATCGGAGAAGGAGATACTCTACACCATCAGAAATACAGCACGATATGCATTATTCCCACTTTCCTACATGCAGCCTGTCGCCGGGAATGTTATGAGAGTCTGATGCTGGTCCATGTACTTCTTAATGGTTGTGAGGTGACCCACGACAACTCCCCTCTCAGGGAGTACCATTTCCAGACCACAACACACTCTGGGTGAAAAACAATTGTCAAATTCTCTCTACACCTCAAAGGCTGCAGTTTAAATGTCTTATCCCTTGTTCTTGGCCGTTTGACTAAATGGAACAGCTGCTGTCTATCCACCTTGTCCATGTCCCTTGAAATCTTATCCTTCTGGATCACGTCCTACTCAGCCCTATCTGCTCCAAAGTAAACAACCCGAGCTTATCCAATCTCTCTTCATCCCTGATAAACTCCATTCCAGGGAACAGCCTGGTGTATCTCCTCTGTACCCCCTCCAGTGCAATCACATTATTACTGTAATGTAGCTCCCAGAACTGCACATAGCATTCTATCTATGGCCGAACCAATGGCGTGTTTAGATCATATTATGTACGCTTCGATGAATAAACAAAATGCCTACAATCCCATGTGCTTTCTTAACTCGCTTCTTACCCTGTCCAATCACATTCAGAGATCTATGGAGACGTAACCTCTGATCTTCCTAGTGTGCTGCCATTCATTGAGTATTCCCTTGTCAGGTTCCTTCTTCCAAAGTGCATCACCTCATATTTATCAGGGTTATATTCCATTTGCCATTGATCTGCCCATTTGACCATTCCATCTGTACCTTCCTGTAAAACCAGGCCTTCCTTCTAACTGCCAACCACCTGGCAAACCTTTGTGTCAAATACAAACTTACCGATCACACTCCCCAATTCTCCCCTCTCACTAGCCCTCCACATTCAAATCTACATCATTTATGAATACCACAAATAATAAGATACACTGTACTGCTCCCAAAAGACACTGGTCTCTCTACATACCAGGCAACAACCTAGTAAAGCTTCTCTGAATCTTTTTCAATGATTCCACATTCTTCCACAAATGAGGTGACCAGAACTGTATTCAATAGTCCAAGTGAGGCTGCACCAGGGTATTGTACAGCTGCAGTATGACCTCAGGGTTCCGAAATAAAATCCCTCTAGTAATAATAGCAAACACACCAAAAAACTTCTGATCAACCCTATCAAACTGGGTAGCATCTTTCAGGGATCTATGTATATTGACACTGAGGAATCTCTACTCATTTACACTACTATGAGTCTTACCAAGAGCCCAATTCCTGTTTCTCCATCCAAAGTGAATCACCTGACATTGTTCCACATTTGCCACCTCACAGCCCAGTCTCCAAATTATCTGTGTCCTGCTGGAACCCACAACATCCTTTGGCACTATCCACAACTCTCGCGACCTTACAGTCATCTGCAAATTTACGAACCCATCTATCTAACACATCACCCAGATCGTTTAGAAAAATGTCAAACAGCAGGGGCCCAAAACAGATCCTTGAGGTACACCACTAGTAACTGAACTCCAGGATGAACATTTCCCATCAGCTACCACCCTCTGTCTTCTTTCAGCTAGCCAATTCCTAATTCAAACCGCTAAATTACCCTCAATCCCATGCCTCCGTGTTTTTTTTTGCAATAGCCTATCGTGCGGAACCTTACCAAACACATTACTGAATGTCATATACACTACATAAAACGTTTTACCCACGTCCACCTGTTTGGTCACCTTCTCAAAAAATTCAATCAGGTTTGTGAGGCACGACTTACCCTTCACCAAACCGTGTTGTCTATACCTAAGAGAGAAAGTGAGGGCTGCAGCTGCTGGAGATCAGAGCTGAAAATGTGTTGCTGGAAAAGCGCAGCAGGTCAGGCAGCATCCAAGGAACAGGAGAATCAACGTTTCGGGCATAAGCCCTTCTTCAAACCTAATCAAATTATTCCTTTCTAGATGAGTATAAACCTCTTTAACAATTTCAACACTTTTCTCACAACCAATGTAACGCTCACTGGTCTATAATTAGACTCTAATCTCCTTCATGTATAGGGTGACAACATTTGCTATCCTCCAGCTTTCTGCACTATTCTTATAGACAATTTCAACATAAAGATAAAAGCCAAAGGCTCTGCAATCTTTTCCATGACTTCCCAGAGAATTCTAGGATAAATCCCATCCAGCACAGGGGAGTTATCTATTTTTACACTTTCCAGAATTGCTAAAACCTCTTCCTTGTGAACCTTTATCCTATCTAATCTACTGACCTGTATCTAAGGATTCTCCTCGACAACATTGTCTATTTTCTAGTGTGAATACTGATGAAAAAATCCACTTAGCGCTTTCCCAATCTCCTCTGACTCCAAGCACAACTTCCCACTACTACACTTGATAGGCCCTAATCTTACTCTAGTTATTGTTTTATTTCTGATATAGTTAACGAAAGTCTTCGGGTTTTCCTTGACCCAATCTACCAACGACTTCTCATGTCCCCTCCTGGCTCTTCGATGCACAGAATTAAAAACCACGACATGGATAACACAATGTGCATAGCCATGGAAAGAATACGGAACACCATCAGTAGAAATATTGCTCATTACGTGCTGTTACAGAGATTTTCGACCCAGTAACCACCGCCTCTGTTATATTGCTGATGTGCAATTCTAAAGTGTTAAAATAAAACATTCGGCCCATCGAGCTGACACTGATCATCTGAAGAACATTGGACACAGATCCAACTCCTACATGATTCCTCTATCTCCCATAGTTAAAGCAAGTAGTTGCAGGTGAACAATTTTTCATGGTCAATTGGGAGAAATCAGAAACACCTGGACAAAAACACTTGCAGACACGAGAAGAATATGAAAGCTCATTACAAACCGTGACACAAGGGTGGAATTCACTGCAGCTTCCCAGGTGCTTCGAGACAGCCGTGCTAACCACTGAGCCACCGTGCCACCCATCCAAATATGCCACTGTGCTAGTGTATATGAGGGAACTTGGAAATCTCAAATATAAGTGGAAAATGTTTGTGAAACACAGCTGATGAGTCAGTATCTTGAGAGTGGAAGAGAATTAACATATTGAGACGAACATGACTGTTCTGAAAAAAGTCATATTGGTCTCAGAACGTTAATTCTCTTTCTGCTCAGATGCTGCTGGACTTGTTACAGTTTTCCAGCACTTCCAATTTACTTTTTCGTTTGGAATGTTGATATTTTTCTGATATAAAAGGGAACAGTGAAGCAGCCGTTTCAGTTAACTCTCATGCATTTGGTTATGGTCCTTGAATGAAAAATTAAAAGCTTTTTATTTGACAGAGCCCTAAATATTAATAACATTTTCCGTGTCATAAATCACCATGAAAATGTTGAATTCAGTGGTCATGAATCACATGATCAATCCTCTATTAGTAACCGATTGAATTAAGGATCCCAATCATTACCTCAATGTCATATCATGCTCCTGGTGTCACGAGAGTCATACTCATTCAGTAAGATCTTACATTTCTGAAACTTCAGATGAAACTGTGGAAACATAAGATACATTCGTGCAGGACATAGTCATCCACGGGTTTTGGAAGGAAATAGCATGGGCAGACTTTACTTGTCAAACACAATCACTCTGGAAAAGGCGAAATAGAGCAGCCTATTTCAATCTCTTCTGTCCAAGTGAAGCACATACACACAGAGCTGCTTGTAGGCACATTCCAAGATGTGTTAACAAATGGCTCGTCAAGATGGCCTGTAACTTGGAAAATAACTTGTTGAGATTGTTTTCCCATTGTTCCCATTACCAGTGCAGAAGGTTATCTAAATCCTATTAATCACAGTTTTACTCAGGGTCCTTGATTCCACGCTCAGTCAAGTCTTGCTTCGATTGAAAGTGAAGTCTCTCTCTGATCTCACCTCAAATTATATTGGAAGATCAGTTGAAAGAAGAAGGAGCAAAAGGCAAGGATACTGTTGGTTTGAACAATATCCTCACAATATACAAAAGAAAATTGATACATGGACTTCCAATTCTGTCCGAAGATGTTTGTCCTGTTGGTGGTGAGGCTGTTTGGTTAAGTGTTGTGATAGAGGGATAAGAAGAAACTCCACTCTGTACAAATAGTTAACAAAGCCATCCTGTTCACGGTGCATCAGACAGTGGCAAACAGGTTGTTTTCTGTTGCTGTTGGACAGTGATCATTTCAAACGCACCATTCACTGACGACATGTAATAGCACAGAAATCAGCAATTTCCAGCATTTAGTGTGAGAGCAAAAAGCGAAAAGGAGAGTCAAGGAAAGTGGGAATGATAGGCAACTGGTGTGACACACAGTGCGAGAAGTGTGAAGGGAGATGTTCAGTGGAAGGGTATGTCACAGCAGAAGGGGCAATGTAAGGGAGGGTAAGGAAAGAGTAGGAAGTGGAAGAGGTGGTGTGTCAGAAGGACCATCTGTGGCAGGCAATACCATGCATTTGGAAAACTGAGATTGATGGATAATCAAACATCACTGTTAAGGAAAATTGGGATCTGGTTTCCTTTGAATATTAGGAAAATGTTTCTCATATTTCTTTTATTAACAGGATTCTTGTTCATATTGTACATCCACTCTACATTTCTGTATCTCCATCAGTTGCAGACATTTTCTTATCTGTCCAATTCATTATCTCAACATTATGTCACTGTATGTCACGAAACAATATCCAGAACGTTGGGTGTTTTTTCTATGAATTTGCTTCCAATTCAATGTGGAAATGAGAATGTGATTTGATCTTCTACTGCATGCTTATAATGCAGAATTTAATTGAATCTTTATCCTCATCACCTTAGTTCTTTCAAACAAACTTCAGGAATGAGCCTGCGTCCATCCTGCAGATTAAAAAAAAGTTCCCTGTGCTCTGACGGGATTGCAGCGAATGTTATCAAGAATGAGCTGCAGGCCCACATAAAATGGAAATGTTGCAGTGCACAGTGCCAAAAGCAAGTCTAGGAAAATGATGTATAAGCCTTATGAATAATACATGCAGAGGGCCGGAGTATAAAATCAGAATTCACTTCCATGTCCAAAATAGCATTTGTTGCTCTCTTATAAAAGCGCTCTCATGCATCATGCTGCAAATTCACCAAAAGAGGGAAAGCTATAGATTGGAATTATCAATTTTTCCTCTGCAACAACGACTGTAGAACAGGTAGAAAATCGAGTTTTGTTTCTGATATTCATACACGTTGATGATAAGAATGTGGGAGATGGGGGTGGGGGTTAGAGCATGATAAACAATATTGTGGATGACACAATGATTATTCCGGTAGTTCACACGAGGACGAAAGTGTTAGGTTACGGGGGAGGGGGTACAACCGGATTGTTCAGATGGCCAGAACAATGACCAAAAAACTTAATACTGCAATATGTGAGATGCTGCACTTTGAAAGGATAACAACGCAAGAGAGTACTCACACCATGAAGATCGGCTAGATTTGCTTTTGCTTTACTTTGGAGCAGAGAAGGTTATAGGGTGAACCTGACAGCATGAGAGGTATGGACAGTGTGAACAGACAGCAGCTGTTCCCCTTATTCAAACGGTTAAATACAAGGGGATACACTTTATAAGTGAAAGACAAGAGATTGAGTGAGGATTTGTGAAATCTGTTTTGAACCCAGAGGGTGATCTGCTTCTGGAATGCATTGCCTGTGAGGGTGGTTGAGGAAGGAAACAGTACAAACTTGGCAAAGCACTTGTATCAGCACTTGATGGTGCGAGATTTGATAGGCATCTGCTCTATTATACGATTCCATCACATATTGTAAAGCACCACCCAATGGTAATTGTTGGTTTGTTCCATCGAACTGTGCTCAGTAAGTGGGGAGATTACAAATCAGCATCATCCCATGGAGCAGCAGCACTCACTACACCAAGGACAGACCGGCCATCCCTGAAAATATCCAAGATAATTCATATGCTCAGTGTATGTTTCGTTCAATAAGCCCATCAACATTATTCCGGCTAGTTGACACCATTATTTTAAGGACACCAAAAACATATAACCCAACTTTCCTTCATTATTATATAGACTTCTCGTTGTAAGGTTGTTATTTATCGGTAGAATAATAAATTCCATGCCACACATTCACTTTGACAAAGAGTCAGATTTCCTGCGTTTTTCTGCCAACTGTTCATCACAGTATGGTGGCTTGTTTAACACTACGTCCACCACCAGTAATACTTACTCCCAGCTAAACTGGCACATGAGATGCACAGCTGGCAGTCCCTCCCAACAGCCACGGCAATTAATGTTGGACTAGCTCCATTAAAATCCCAAATGAATTTTTGAAAAATCAGATTTCCTCATAATAATTGAACAATGTAACCGTGTTTGTTAATCTAATGAGCTTGTTGCGGCCTTTGAAGTAGTGTGATGCAGTTGCAGAAACATCTTTGTGAATACATTGAAATAAAAGGCCAACTGACAACCAAGGTCAAGAATAACACAAGTTAATGCAGCATTTCTTCAGCAGCTGAATGAGCACAAAATGCCAGAGCAGAGTGAGTCATGCACCTTGAGGTAACTTTCATGAATGTAGTTTGGTGTTTTCTGGCTGGTGTAGACATGTTGCGCTGAATGGCCTGTTTGTGTGCCATAAGACTCTATCACTTTAATTCTTGAAAGCAGAAAATAGTCTCACCATTTCCATAACTTGTGAGCATCAATTGGTGAAGAATATAATCTCCAAGGTCACATTGCATCCTGACTTGCATCGAAACCATTGTCCCTTCACTGTCACTTGTTCAGAATCTTGTAACTCTCTCTGAAACAAAAACGTTACTGTTCCTGCACCACGAGGACCACTGTGTGTATCTTCTCTGGACTGCTTTGCATATCATTATTGCCATAACTCTTTCGATGTGGTCTCACCAGTACCCTGTAAAACTGTGGAAAATCTTTCCTACTTCTGAATGAATTCTGTTTCAAAAAAGTTTCAACATTTGTCTGGCCTCTCTAAAACTTTGATGTATGCAATTCTTTTCTTATGTGATCCAGGTGCCTGCTTCCTCTGTGCCTCAATCCAATCTCTCCATTGAAATAATTCCTGCGTTTCCATTAAACTGCCAACATGGTTGAACACAGACACATTTTCCATTCTATGCTCTATACACCAATATTTGTTGTTCATTTGACCCACTTATATCTCATTATAAACTCGTGTCTTTTTCATATATAAATAAAAACAAAAAAAAAGTAAAAATATTACATTGCCAATTCCACTGGTATTTGGCGACAGTTTGTGACTTTGGCCAAATATTCGGTCTGTATTATGAAAGAATACAAACATTTGAAATTGTCTGTATCCTCTCAAGAAGGTTCACATGTTTGTATTCTTCCATAATGTAAACAGAATATTTCGTCAAAGACATAGGTTGTCGCCAGAATTCAATGGAATCGGCAATGTCATATTTTAATCCATGTCTAAACTATAAATTCGCGATAATGCTGAAGTGCTTTGCAGTCCCTTCACTCAGTTCCCATCACTTCTGAAATATGAACAGATGGTGAAGAATCAATCTGGGTGGAATTGAGAAACAACAAAGGTTAAAAATGCAGAAAACAGCGAGTGAGGATAAAAATGATCTTATCAACATGGTAGCTAATGACATGTGATGTTACAGAAGGCTCAGTGTTAGGGCCACGGCTCTTTAAATTGTAAAATAATGATCCAGAGGAATGATCCAAGGGCACTCTGGTTAACTTTTCAGATGATATAAAAATACTTGGAGAGACAGGTAGCATTGCGGAAGTGGAGAGGCTGCAGAAGTGTATTGACACGTTAAAAAAGTGGGCAACGAAGTGGCAAATGAAGTACAATGGGGGCTAGTGTGAGGTCATGCACTTTGGTAAGAAGAATACAGGCATGGACAATTTTCTAAATGCGGCAAAATTCTTCAGTCTGAAGTGCAAAGAGACTTCGGAGTTCTAGACCAAGATTGCCTCAAGGTAAACTTGCAGGTGAACCAATATTTAGGGAAGTTTTGTATCACGACACAGTGTGTTTTAAAATCTTATATTCACCAAAAGAACTCTGAGTCGTCTTCTAAACAACAATATTTGCTTATTGAAGACAAGTAATATTAGAACAATAAATTTTACTATAATGTAACGAAACACACTACAAGCTATCTAATGCTTTAACTTAACTCTGTATGATCGTATACCACCCTATAGAACGTTGCCGGGCTCCACATGCTGATTTCTCCTTCTTACGATGGACTTGGAGGTATCTTCTGTTTTGGTGGTTATTCTCGATTTACTGCGCTAAGTTGGGTTGTGCGGTGATACTCATTTTTCCGATTCTTCACCCCCTCTTGGGAGGGTATGGAGGATCTGCCAACAGAATGATCACGTTGGATTATCCTGATCAAACAGTCCCAACCAGCGGGTGGCACATTGATGGCCCAAGGGCGACATTCCATGTTCCCATCAAGTTCAACTCCAGATTTGTATTGCAGGGTCTGTAGCTCTCAAGTCTGTTTGCAAACCGTCTGTGGGGAGTTGCAGCCTTTCTGGATTCTACAGCATGTCGATTAGCATAGAGACTTTAGTCAAGGCTGAGATCCATTTCCCAGCATGCTTTAATCATTTTTCATTTTTGTAACTCCATGGTAACTTTTTATTATCCATCATAAGTTCATTATTTCAGGTGGTCCGACTGGTCACAAAGGCAAATACAATGATGACGTTTATTTTGAGAGGACTTGAATATAAAAGCATGGATGCACTTCTGAGGCTCTATAAGGCTCTAATCGGACCATTGTGTGATGTTTTGGGCCCCATATCTCAGGAAGGATATACCATCCCTGGAGCGTGTTCAGAGGCAGTTCACAAGTATCATGGAAATTTATCCATTTACTGTGAAATTAGAAAGATAATGCTTTTCTTTAAATCAATGCCGTACTGACATTTGTAAACGATGCTTTGATGAAGGTTTGCAGTTAGCTTATCTCTGTTTGAATTCTGTAAACATTCAACTCGACCTTGCGATAGTCAACTTTGCGAAAGCTGAAGATCTGTTATGTCTAGGACCATGGGATGAGAGGATAACAACTTGAATTACCCTAGTCTTTGCCCTTGAGAGTGTGATAAGGAACACAGTAAGGCAGGCGTCTGTATAATGTTTCAGCACGCTTTGCATTGATGCATCTAACTTAGTGTTATGAGTCAAAATCCAGCAGTATTTTTTCATAAAGAACCTTTATTTGCTCTTGTAAATAATTGAGTCAAGTCGATTTAATTTCCACGACAGTAAACTTGGGGGCTCGTCCAGGATCCCACAACTGGGTGAGATTCTGAAGATTCCCAGGAGGCATAGGCGCCAGCGCCTTGAAGGTCGTTCACTTTGCGTGAGAGGACTGGGAATCTGTGGATCACCCCAGGGCCGGGGTTTCGAATCGAATAAGGTCGGAGTAAGAGTCGTGGCTTAAGTAATCCGACATGGAGACTAATTATAAGAGAATAAATCCAGCAGGAAAAGAGTTCAGTGAAATCTCGCGTGGTATTAGAGTAAAACCCCAAGGGAAGGGGATCACTGACTCTACAGTGTTCAGGAAACAAAACGTTTAAGGGTGGTTTTAGACTTGGAACCACGACTGGCTGAGATGGACTCGCCTAAGACGTACTGGGTACATGGTTTCTTGGTTTACGAAAATCAAGGCATTGAGACGGACTCGCCCAATGCGACAGGGGACCTCTGGAGGGAAAAGCAAGTCAAAAGGGAAAAGATAATGGTACCACGAGAGAGAGAGAAGGAGAGAGAGAGAGAGCTGAACACTTTCCCAATTACACTAAAAATGGGCTCCAGGAGCAAACAAAAGGAGAGTCCACACAGGACTTGGAATGGCCAACCAAAAATATAATACATGCTACATAATTACGGCCCAGAATGTGTAAAGCAGTTAGAATTGTGTGTCAAGGAATGTGGTTTTCTGGAGGGAGGAAGATTTAGTAAAAGACAGCTGGAAATGTTGAGCTTGAGATAGGAATGATTCGGAGATGCCGGTGTTGGACTGGGGTGTACAAAGTTAAAAATCACACAACACCAGGTTGGACTGTAACCTAGTGTTGTGTGATTTTTAACTTTGATATAGGAAGAGAGAGAGAAGGAGAAAAGGAAGGGAAAAATAGAACTTATGAAATAATTGCTTATAACATGTGGAAGGCTGAGGCTGATATCAGAGAAAGGAAATCTCAAATAAAGGATAGACCAAATACACGTACAAACACCAGCGCCCATGAGGTCGCATGTGGCAAACAGCCGAACGAAGCTGTACATTGTTTTAAGTCTGTTTCAGTTCCTGACCTTGATGACTGCCCTCAGAGACCTGCAGACCTCTATCAGATCCGCCCGGTGGAAGTTCCACGTCAGCCGTCTCCTGTGATGAAATCTAGTTGCCAATGTCACCAAAATCAAATATACATTGCCAGTTGCAAATGTCAATGCCAGAGTAGCCAACCCGCAAGCAGAGCAGAACAGAGACATGAATGCTTTTGTTGCAGCGCTGGAAACCGCCTGTAGGAAGGCATTCCAAGTGCGAATGGACATGACCAAAGAAGCAATGTGTACACAATGGGAAGGTGAGACCGTGTCCCAGTAACTTATGCACCTCACGTAAGTCCATAATGCCCACACTGGACTGAGACTATCTGACGAGATAATGACAGCAGAAATCACGCCGTATGAGGCACACCTGAGGAACAGTTTCATCAATGGAATGAAGGAAGAAATAGCGAAAAAGGTAAAAGAAACATGTATTACCTGGTACAAAGGAAAGCTGAATTTGATAGAGCAACATGCGATACATGCTGAAAAATTGCTTACCCAAGAGAAAGATAAGCGGAAACTAAGATGGAACAACAAACACATAAAGTTCAGCTTACTATGATGCAAACGGTTGCCCAGCCATTGGAGGGAGGTGCTACAGGAAGAGAGAGAGGCAGAGGTGGAGGTCACAGAAGAGGAAGAGGTCAAGGAAGAAGCGCAGGCAGAGGTAGATCTGACGGGTACTTCCTTTGCAGAGCTCTGTGCGACCACTGGGCGAGACAGTGCTCGCACAGACAGCCTCAATCGGCTCTGGAGGCTGGACAGCAGGGTGATTGACAGGGAAAGGCTGAGGTGGAGGTGGGCAGCCCACTAACGGGGAAACTTGCCAATTCTCCTTCTTGTTATCAGAATTTTATCCTTTAAATCTGATAGCTTGCGACTCGTAGAGAAACTTGGGTTGGACTTGATCAGTACTCCGACAGGTAATTCAACGAAAGATTTACCAGTGCAGGCTGTAAAATATGGCACACTACCCCTGATGTATGTCTATGAATGGCGAATAAGCCAGAGAGCGATAAGTTCAGTGAGCAGTTTACTCACCCTGGAAGCAAACAATCCTATTAATACCGATTATCTTGCTGGAGATATGTTGCACTACACAGCACACATACACCGTGATGGCCCTGACGAACCACATGAGAAGGATTTGTTCAGGAGATTGGTTAGACTTGTTCTTTTGTAATTTTTGTTGGAGTGATCACAGATGTGCAGTAAGTGTGAACTTAACTAAGGCATCTGTAACAGGAAGTAGACCCTCCCTTTTAATGTGGAACGCTCCGCGCTCCTCACTGGCGAAGGCATCTGGTGACATGTGGCAGGATTTGGGAGCATGGGTGCTAAAGGCACAAAGAATGAAAGGTTGTGTCTTCAAGGACGATTTGGATGTCTGATTTAATGTAGATATGCGGACATATAAGAAGAAACTAGATTGGCTAACTCAGGCAGATAGGACAGTCCAGGTAAACCCCACTAGCCCTGAAAAGCCTAGGGAGATCAACTGTCGTTTCCCTCAGATGGATGTCTCAGAACCAAGATTAAAAATGGTCCCTACTGAGTTGTGGGCACAGGGCAAACATAATATGCGGCTAATACGGGGCTGTGAGCCCATAAGGGTAACCCTGACGTCTGAGTATCGTCCTTGCAGAGCACAATACCTGTTAAAACCTGAAGCCGTAGATGGAATTACTCCAGTCTTTGAATCCCTCCTTAAGGCTGGAGTGATAATCCCCTGTGAAAACTGACCGGTGAGAACCCTATTTTTTTTCTGGTGAAAAGGCAAACATTCCCGGTGAACTGGAGGAATGGAGGTTTGTTCAAAACCTGCAGGCAGTCAATAACTCTGTTGTTCCGCTCCCCCCACATGTTCCCAATCCCTATACTATATTGGCTCAAATTCCACTGACAGGAAATGGTTCTTGGATGTGGATTTAGCAAATGCCTTGAGCTCTGCAGGCTGATCCCTCGGGGCAAGAAGGAAAACACCCGTGGCGCAGGACACTGCTTCTGTAAGGACCTTCGGGAGTAGCTGCGGCGCTGCTAGTTGTACTGTTACGTTCTTTGTCTTTGTGTGTTTTGTTTCGATGTTTACAGGTCATTGTTTACGATTCCGGGTTGAGGCGATCGGTTTGTGAGCATCTACGGGACTGACTGAAGCGCCGACCACCAGGACAGGTCAATCCTGTACCCCGTCTTTGGCCCCCTCAGGGGCTATCGTGAAGCATCACGGTAAACAGCCAGCACACCCCAAACCCCAAAAGCCTTTTGAACATTTACAGATAGATTTTATTGAACTAACACCCAGCGAAGGGAAAAGGTATTGTCTGGTAATAGTTGACATGTTTTCCAAATGGGTGGAAGCGTTCCCCACGTCTAAACAGGATGCCAGTGCAGTAGCCAATGCGTTGGTAATTGAGATAATTCCGAGATGAGGCATCCCTGAAAGGCTTAGTAGTGAAATTGGGACACCATTTGTCAATAATGCCTTACAGCAGATAAGTGATTATTTGGGAATAAACATGGGCAGCACTGTGCCGACCACTCAGCGAGCGGTAGGGCAGTGAAAAAACAAAATGCTACCTTAAAAAAATGACAAAATGTTGAGGAACTAGGGGTGACATGGACAAAGGTACTTCTAATTGTGCTAATATGCATGAGATTAAGGAGAAGAGGAAGAGCTAATCTGACACGGTTTGAGATTTTGTTCGTTAGGCCGCCCAACACAGGAATTGGCACAAGACCAAAGGTAAGATAGATAACAGGCCACTGTGAGGATGAGATGTTGTGTTACTGTATTAAACTCTCTGCACGTTTGTCTGAAATACAGAATCAAGTGAAAGCAGCACTACCCCAACCAGCAGGAGGGAAGCTGCATGATCTAGAACCCGAATACTGGATAGTGGTGAAAGACTTCAGGATGAAAAAAAAATAGGTGAAGAGGTGGCTGGGACCGTTTCTAGTGCTCCTCACAACACAGACAGCAGTTAGGATCGCAGAAAGAGCCACATGGATACACACCGGCAATTGCAAGCGTGTAGCTGGGCCTGAGGAGACGTCAGACAGCACCGGAACCAATTAAGTGCAAGTAGTGATTAGAAGCCTCATACGAATTTGATGAAGGTTTGAAGTTAGCTTATCTCTGTTTGAATTCTGGAAACATTCAACTCGACCTTGCAATCGTCGAACTCTGCGAAAGCTGAAGATCTGTTATATCTAGGACCAGGGGATGAGAGGATAACAACTTGAGTTTCCCCAGTCTTTGCCCTTGAGATTGTGATAAGGAACACTCTAAGGCAGGCGTCTGTATAATGTTGCAGTACCCCTTGCATTGAGGCATCTGACTTAGTGTAATGAGACAAAATCCTGCAGGATTTTGAATAAATACCCTTTCCTTGCTCTTGCTAATAATTGAGTCAAGTCGATTTAATTTCCACGACACAGGAATGGCCTCAGAAATGAAATGAAAAGCCTTACGTATGAAGTCTCTGGGATTAAACTCGCTGAAGTTGCGAAGGATGACGGGGTTCTAATTGAATCATACAAAATACTTAGTGCCTGGTCAGAGTATATGTCAGAAAGATGCTTCCATTATTAGGAGGGAAAGGACCCAATGACATAGTCTTAAAGTTAAGGGAAGATATTTTATACGGGAGATAAGGCGAAACGTCTTCAGCCAGAGATTAATGAATCTATGGCAAGGATGGAAGTTACCTTCCTTAAATGACATTAGTGAACCACATGAGTTTTATCTTACAACCGATTCATGATCACTATCAGGCTCTTAATTCCACATTTGATTTCAAGCTCCATCATCTACCATGGCAGAATTCTATTCCCGGTCATCAGAACAATATCTGGGTCGCTCGCTTAATAGTTCAGCAATAACACCACTAAGCCTGTGACTTGCCTAGTCCTCCAGAGTGTGACTTACCTGTGTAATATGATTTGCCCGAGACTGTTCCACCATGCTCTTATTGATTGCCTTGTCAAATCATGGATGATTTTTCTCCATTACGCAATTCCTCTTCCTCTCACCAATATACTTTAATTGAGATGTTATTTTATATCTCCTTGCGTCTTTGCCTTTTTTTTTTATCTGTCCTGCCCTTCATTTTTTTTTTCAGCCCAGTCCACCCAAGCCAACTCCTTCCTTCGCCCAATATAATTATAATTGCTCAACACTAAAACCGTCAGATGTGACTTTGTCCTCATTCATTCAATCTGAGTTTGAAACTACAGCATGTTGCGGTCACTGCATACAAGAGCATCCTTAACTGCAAGATATTTTATCAATCCTTCCTTGTCACATAAAATCCAATCTGAAGTAACCTGTTCTCTGGTTGAATCCATGGCATGTTGCTCTCAGAAACAATCCTTCATACAGTCTATGAATTGTTCTTCGAGGATACATTTGCCAAATTGATTAATTGAGTCAATATGCATGTTCATTCCACTGTTGTGCCCTTGTCACCAGCCGTCATTATTTCCAACCTCAGAAATACTTAGGGGGGTCAGTAGCAGAACATTACTCTTCCCAAGAGGTTTCTTCTCTTGCTTTTTATTTATGCCTGGACTGATTTACATGTCGTTGCCTCGTGCCAATATCATTTCCTAATGCAGCTTTGATATCATTCTTAACCAATACATCAATTCCACCTCCAGCTCTTCTTGTCTAACCTTCTGGAATTTTGAGTGCCCTCGGACATGTCACTGCCCAGTCCTGATCTCCCTGTAACCATGTTTCTGTAACCCACACCAGATCGTACCCATTTGTCTATTGTCTATTGTCAGCTCATCGATATTTTTCGAAATACTGTGTTCTTTTAGTTACAAAGTTTTTAAGTAAGTTTTGTGGTTTGTATTTCCCTTCTAATACTTTTTGTACACTAGCTTCCTGATCTCACACACCTCACTACCTCACATCCCCCACACTGTCCAACCTTATTTATTAATCCCTGATAATTTTGCGCCTCATCTCTATCATTTATTCCAATCTCCAACTCACATTTTGAATTGACATGATCCATCCTTCATCGTGGTCATGAGACTGGCCATGCCTGATGTTCTATTCACCTCTACCTTCTGCTCATTTTCTGACCTGCTGCTTTGGTTGCCAACCTCCTAATTTATTATTTTAAATCCATCCAATTTCCACTAGCAAACCTCAACACAAGGATGTTGGTGCTCCTCCAGTTAAAATGCAACCTGTCCATTTTTGAAAGCTTTCACCTATCCTGGAAAAGATCCCAATGATCCAAAAATTGAAACCCTCAACCCGTAAGAGCTCTTTCACCACATGTTAAACTATACCAACTTCCTAATCATTACATCTTTTCCATATGGCACTGGGAGTAAGTCTGACATTACACCGGATTGTTCTCTCTCTCTCTCTCTCTCTCTCACACACACACACACGCGCGCGCGCGCGCACATACACACATGCACATGCACACGCACACACACAAACAGACTTATGCGCACACACAGACACAATCAAACACACACCACATTACTTTGCAGAAGAATACCAGTAACATTACATAGAACATAGAACATAGAAGACTAAAGCGCAGTACAGGCCCTTCGGCCCTCGATGTTGCGCCGATCCAAGCTTACCTAACCTACACTAGCCCACTATCCTCCATATGCCTATCCAATGCCCGCCTAAATGCCCATAATGAGGGAGAGTCCACCACTGCTACTGGCAGGGCATTCCATGAACTCACGACTCGCTGAGTAAAGAACCCACCCCTAACATCTGTCCTATACCTACTCCCCCTTAATTTAAACCTATGCCCCTTGTAATAGCTGACTCCACACGTGGAAAAAGATTCTCACTGTCGACCCTATCTAAACCCCTAATCATCTTGTACACCTCTATCAAGTCACCCCTAAACCTTCTTTTCTACAATGAAAACAACCCCAAGTGCATCAGCCTTTCCTCATACGATCTTTCTACCATACCAGGCAACATCCTGGTAAACCTCCTCTGCACCCTTTCCAGTGCCTCCACATCCTTCCTATAGTATGGCGACCAAAACTGCACACAATACTCCAGATGCGGCCGCACCAGAGTCTTATACAACTGCAACATGACCTCAGTACTCCGGAACTCAATTCTTCTACCAATAAAAGCCAGTACGCCATATGCCTTCTTCACCGCACTATTTACCTGGGTGGCAACTTTCAAAGGTCTGTGTACATGGACACCAAGATCTCTCTGCTCATCCACACTACCAAGTATCCGGCCATTAGCCCAGTGCCCCATCTTTTTATTACTCTTACCAAAGTGAATCACCTCACACTTAGCTACATTGAACTCCATTTGCCACCTTTCTGCCAAGTTCTGCAGCTTATCTATATCCCGCTGTAACCTGCCACATCCTTCCTCACTGTCTACAACTCCTCCGACTTTCGTATCATCCGCAAACTTGTTCACCCAACTTTCTAACCCCTCCTCCAGGTCATTTATAAAAATGACAAACAGCAATGGTCCCAAAACTGATCCTTGCGGAACACCGCTAGTGACGGCACTCCAAGATGAAACTTTGCCATCAACTACTACCCTCTGTCTTCTACCAGCCAGCCAACTCCTAATCCAAACCTCCAACTCACACTCAATGCCATACCTCCGTATTTTTTTCAGTAGTTTACCATGGGGAACCTTATCAAACGCCTTACTAAAATCCATATACACCACATCTACCGTTTTCCCCTCGTCCACCTCCTTAGTCACCTTCTCAAAGAATTCAATTAGGTTTGTGAGATCCGGGTTCAATTCCCGCCTCAGGCGACGGACTGTGTGGAGTTTGCACGTTCTCCCCGTGTCTGCGTGGGTTTCCTCCGGGTGCTCCGGTTTCCTCCCACAGTCCAAAGATGTGCAGGGTCAGGTGAATTGGCCATACTAAATTGCCCGTAGTGTTAGGTAAGGGGTAAATGTAGGGGTATGGGTGGGTTCGCTTCGGCGGGTCGGTGTGGACTTGTTGGGCCGAAGGGCCTGTTTCCACACTGTAATGTAATCTGTAATCTGTAATCTGACCTGCCCTTCACAAAACCATGCTGACTATCCTTGATCACATTATTCCTATCCAGATGTTCATAAATCCTATCCCTTACAATTCTCTCTAAGATTTTGCCCACAACAGAAGTGAGACTCACCGGCCTATAGTTACTAGGGTTATCCCTACTCCCCTTCTTGAACAACGGAACCACATTTGCTAGCCTCCGATCTTCTGGCACTACTCCTGTAGACAACGAGGACATAAATATCAAGGCGAATGGCTCTGCAATCTCCTCCCTTGCTTCCCAGAGAATCCGAGGATAAATGCCATCAGGCCCAGAGGACTTATCTATTTTCACCCTTTCCAGAATTTCCAACACCTCTTCACTACATACCTCAAAGACACCCATTCTACTTATAAACAATCAGACTGATAACTGGAATGAACGATTTAGTTAAAGGTAGGATGCGAACAATTTGAGTTACTCTTCATTAAGCAGAACGGACAAAGTTGTGAACTTATTGCAGTGCTCAAAATTATGGAAAAAATTACTGGTTAAAATACTAATACTCTGTTTATGTTCGTTGGCATTACAGCGTCTAGCAGTCCTAGTTTCAAGATTGTCAGCACAAGAGCTAGAAGTGAGATAAGGAAAAAACGTCTTTATTGAGAGAGTTGTTAGGATTTAGAATGCTCTGCCTGGGAGAATTGTGAATGAACATTTAAAAGGGAACTGGATATATATTGTAAGTTACGAATTTAAAGGGCTACAGAGACCGGGTGGCAAATGTGAGGAGTTTGGGAGACAGTTCCGGAGCTGTTGCAAACACAGTTCCCCAGGAGCCTCCTTCTGTCCATTAAAGTTCTGTACTCTATCATATACAGATGCAAGTCAACATCAATATCTGATTATTTCCAGTTGTAAATGATGGCAAATATTTCACCATATTTGCTGCAGCATGACCATTTAAAATGCAAGTATTGCAATGTCAGCTTGATGATGAAGACTAATTAGTACTCAGCACATGAATATTTTGAATCTTGTATTCCAATTATTAAAACAAAGTATTCTTTGCTTTGGCACAAAACACTTTGTAAACGTTTAACTTTTCACACATATGGAAATTCGTTCATTGTTTTTATTCACTAACCAAATTTCGGATTAAATGCCATTCATTCTTTAAAAAATGCAAGATTTCAAATTATTGTTCTCTACAATGTAATGTCACAAATCATTCATTTACGTTAAAATTTACAGCGCATGTTGAATTATTGTCATTTCTCAATTGTTGGTACATAGCTGAAGCTCGTACATTTAAGTGAGAAATTAAACTGATTGCTCCTTAAATATATAAGAACGCTATTTCTATATGATTGTTCAATCATTTTCTCAATCTGAATCTATAATCGGTCAGACAGCAACCACTTTCTAAATATTGGTGCGGCAAAGTATTTGTTTGAAAACTGACAATGAATATGTAATTGTGATCACATCTATAGTCAGATAGCATATTCTTTGTTCGATATAAAATAAAATGTGCATTGTTTATTTTTGAATCATAAAATGTTGACAGGAATTTGTATTTGAATTCCATAAATATAACATCTAGCTAATTACTTTCAGAGAGGATGCAATTATTGTTCAGTTGAAAACTCATACTTCACATCTCACTTTTGTGCAATTCGGATCACTGAACTCACCACCTTGCAATCATAACCTTCGTTGAAAATAGATTTAGAAAGATCTGAATTCACGCAGAGTGTTACTGAAATCATAGCTGCCTGCGGCACTTTATGAGATACTGGCCTGCACCAAAATGTATCCAGAACATTACCACGTGGTTCTGGGCAGCCATTCAAGCATTATTTCACAGCAAATCATTTGGAATCCATGTTGGGCAATGTAGAAACTAACCAACAGGCTATCACTCTCTATGTAAGTACAAGTGCTCTCCAAATTAGGCATCAATGACTGGCTAGCAACCATGCTGTACAAATTCATTTTCAGTTTGACCCCGGCCCAGAGAGCAGATGTGTGGCCATGGAGTGTCGGAACCACACCACAACTTACTTACGGGGATGATACCTGGCCTACCTCCCAGACTCCATACATCTGCAACCTGGACAGGCACTGAGTGGAGACGTTAACAAGGTGAAAGAGAAGACAGCAGATGCTGGACCTTAGAGACGTGAGGGTAGAACTGGAAAATCACAGCAGCTCAGGCAGCATCCAAGGAGGAGGAAAAGCAAACTTCCTCCTTCATCAGCAATACGACAGGGAGCCAAGAGGGTGGAGAGATAACTGGGAGGGGGTGGGGTTCGGTAAAGGTAACTGAGAGTGCGATAGTTGGATGGAGGTGTAGATAATGGTGATACATCTGAGGGGAGGGTTGAGTTGATAGGTGGGAAGGAAGATGGCCAGGTGGGCACGGCGGCTCAGTGGTTAGCACTACTGCCTCACAGTGCCAGGGAACAGTTTCGATTCCAGCCTCAGGCGACTCTCTGTGTGGAGTTTGCACGTTCTCCCATGCGTCTGCATGGGTTTCCTCCGGGTGTTCTGGTTTTCTCCCACGTTGCAAAGATGTGCAGGCCAGGTGAATTGGTCATGCTAAATTGTCCATAGTTATAGGTGCATTAGTCAGAGGGAAATGGGTTACTCTTCGAAAGTTTGATATGGACTTGTTGGGCCAAAGGGCCTGCTTCCCCTCTGTAGAGAATCTAAAAGAAGTACCCTTTCCAAATTTGAATAAGAAGATGAGACAGGTCATGAGGGAGGTGCTAAGCTGGAAGTTTGGAACTGTGATAAGATGGGAGGAGGGGAAATGAGGCAACTGGTGAAATCCACATTGATACCATGGGATTGGAGGGTCCTGAGGTTGATGATGTGGTGGTAAGGGAGTGGCGATGGATGAAGCCCTGGACCTGCATGTCCTCAGCAGAGTGGGAGGGGAGTTGAAGCGATCGGCCACAGGGCAGTGTGGCTGGTTCGTGCGGGTGTCCCTGAGATATTCTCTGAAGTGCTCTGCGAGTATATGTCCTATCTCACTAACATAGAGAATACCACATTGGGAGCAACGGATACAGTGGTTGACATGTGTGGAACTGCAGGTGAAACCTTGATGGATGGGGAAGGAGCTTTGAGGCCAGGGTGGGGAGGTGTGTGCACAGGTCTCGCAATTCCTGTGGTGGCAGGGGAAGGTGCCTGGAGAGGAGGGTGAATTGTTGGGGACCTGACGAGCACTACCTACCTTGTATCCTGTATTCTGCATTCATAGAACATGGAAAAATACAGCGCAGTACAGGCCCTTAGGCCCTCGATGTTGCGCACTTCCAAGCCCACCTAACCTACACTAGCCCACTATCCTCCATATGCCCATCCAATGCCCGTTTAAATGCCCATAAAGAGGGAGAGTCCACCACTGCTACTGGCAAGTCATTCCATGAACACACGACTCGCTGAGTAAAGAATCTACCCCTGACGTCTGTCCTATACCTACCACCCCTTAATTTAAAGCTATGCCCCCTCGTAATAGCTGACTCCATACGTGGAAAAAGGTTCTCGTGGTCAACCCTATCTAAACCCTGAATCATCTTGTACACCTCTATCAAGTCACCCCTAAACCTTCTTTTCTCCAATGAAAACAGCCCCAAGTGCCTCAACCTTTCCTCATACGAACCTCCTACCATACCAGGCAACATCCTGGTAAACCTCCTCTGCACCCGTTCCAGTGCCTCCACATCCTTCCTATAGTATGGCGACCAACACTGCACACTATACCCCAGATGCGGCCGCACTAGAGTTTTATACAACTGCAACATGACCTCAGGACTCCGGAACTCAATTTCTCTAGCAATAAAAGACAGTACGCCATATGCCTTCTTCACCGCACTATTTACCTGGCTGGCAACTTTCAGAGATCTGTGTACATGGACACCAAGATCCCTCTGCTCATCCACACTACCAAGTAACCGACCATTAGCCCAGTATCCCATCTTCTTGTTACTCTTATCAAAGTGAATCACTTCACACTTACCTACATCGAACTCCATTCGCCACCTTTCAGCCCAGCTCTGCAGCTTATCTATATCCCGCTGTAACCTGACACATCGTTCCTCACTGTCAACAACTCCACCGACTTTCGTATCATCCGCAAACTTGCTCACCCAACCTTCTAGCCCCTCCTCCAGGTCATTTATGAAAATGACAAACAGCAATGGTCCCAAAACTGATCCTTGCGGAACACCGCTAGTAACCGCACTCCAAGTTGAACCTTTACCATCAACCAGTAGCCTCTGTCTTCTTCCAGCCAGCCAATTCCTAATCCAAACCTCCAGCTCACCCTCAATGCCATACCTTCGTATTTTTTGCAGTAGCCTACCATGGGGAAACTTATTAAAAGCTTTCGTTACATCCATATACACCTCATCTACCGCTTTACCCTCGTCCACCTCCTTAGTCTCCTTCTCAAAGAATTCAATTAGGTTTGTGAGGCACGACCTGCCCTTCACAAAACCATGCTGACTATCCTTTATCACATTGTTCCTATCCAGATGTTCATAAATCCTATCCCTTACAATTCTCTCTAAGACTTTGCCCACAACAGAAGTGAGACTCACCGGCCTATAGTTACTAGGGTTATTCCTACTCCCCTTCTTGAACAAGGGAACCACATTTGCTACCCTCCAGTCTTCTGTAGACAATGAGGACATAAAAATCAAAGCCAATGGCTCTGCAATCTCCTCCCTTGCTTCCCAGAGAATCCTAGGATAAATGCCATCAGGCCCAGGGGACTTATCTATTTTCACCCTTTCCAGAATTTCCAACACCTCTTCCCGATGTACCTCAAAGCCATCCATTCTAATTATTTGTGACTCAGTATTCACATCGGCAACAATGTCCTGTGAATATTGACGAAAAGTATTCATTCAGTGTCTCCCCAATCTCTTCAGCCTCCACACGCAACTTCCCACTACTATTCTTGACTGGACCTATTCCTACCCTAGTCATTCTTTTATTCCCGACATGCCTATAGAAAGCCTTAGGGTTTTCCCTAATCCTACCAACTAAGGACTTTTCATGTCCCCTCCTTGCTGCTCTTAGCTCTCTCTTCAGATCCTTCCTGGCTACCTTTTCACTCTCAATCGCCCCAATTGAACCTTCACGCCTCATCTTTACATAGGCCACCCTCTTCCCTTTAACAAGGGATTCCAATTCCTTATTAAACCACGTCTCCCTCACACGACCCTTTCCTCCCTGCCTGACAGGTACATACTTATCAAGTCACTCAATAGTTGCTCCTTGAACAAGCTCTACATATCAATTGCGCCCTTCCCTTGAAGCCTACTTTTCCTAGTCACGCATCCTAAGTCGTGCCTCACCGCATCATAATTTCCCTGTCCCAGCTATAACTCTTGCCCTGCAGTGCACACTTATCCCTCTCCATCACTAGAGCAAAAGTCATCGAATTGTGGCACTGTCCCCAAAGTGCTCACCTACCTCCAATTCTAACACCTGGCCTGGTTCGTTACCCAGAACCGAATCCAGTATGGCCTCACCTTTTGTTGGCCTGTCTACATATTGTGTCAGGAAACCCTCCTGCACACATTGGACAAACACCGACCCATCTAACGAACTCGAGCTATAGCTTTCCCAGTCAATATCTGGAAAGTTAAAGTCCCCCATAACAACCACTCTATTACTTTCACTCTTCTCCTGAATCATCCTCGCAATCCTTTCTTCTACGTCTGTAAGACTATTAGGAGGCCTGTAGAAAACTCCTAACAGGGTGACCTCACCTTTCCTATTCCTAACCTCAGCCCAAACTACCCCAGATGGCGAGTCTTCATCCATCGTCCTTTCCACCGCTGTAATACTATCTTTGACAAGCAATGCCACACCTCCCCCTCTTTTACCCTCACCTCTGACCCTACTAAAACATTTAAACTCTGAAACCTGCAACAGCCAATCCTGTCCCTGTTCTACCCATGTCTCCGTCATGGCCACAACATCGAAATCCCAGGAACCAACCCACGCTGCAAGTTCACCTACCTTATTTATTATACTTCTTGCATTGAAGTATACACACTTCAAGCCACTTTCCTGTTTACAGGCACCGTCCTTTGAGATTGATGCCATGTTCCTAACCTCCGTGCACTCCCCAGGTCCTGCACCCTAAAGCTACAGTCTAAGTTCCCATGCCCCTGCAGAGTTAGTGCAAACCCCCCAAAGAGCACTAGCAACCCTCCTCCCAAGGATACTGGTGCCCCTCAGGTTCAGGTGTAGACCATCCTGTTTATAGAGGTTCCACCTTCCCCAGAAAGAACCCCAGTTATCCAGATACCGGAATCCCTCCCTCCTGCACCATCCCTGTCGCCACGCATTTAACTGTTCTCTCTCCCTATTCCTCGACTCTCTATCACGTCGCACGGGTAACAAACCAGAGACAAAAACTCTGTTTGTCCTAACTCTGAGCTTCCAACCTAGCTCCCTGAAAGCCTGTCTAATATCCTCAGCCCTCTTCCTACCTATGTCGTTGGTGCCAATGTGGACCACGACTTCGGGCTGCTCCCCCTCCCCCTTAAGGACCCGGAAAACACGATCAGAGACGTCATGTACCCTTGCACCTGGGAGGCAACATACCAAACGTGAGTCTCTCTCGCTCCCACAAAACCGCCTATCTGTGCCCCGAACTATCGAGTCCCCAGTAACCATTGATCTACTCTTCTCCACCCTTCCCTTCTGAGCAACGGGGACAGGCTCCGTGCCAGAGGCCTGAAACCCATTGCTTACCCCTGGTAAGTCGTCCCCCCCACAAGAATCCAAAACGGTATGCTTGTTCTTGAGTGGAACGGCCGCAGGGGGTCCCTGCACTGGCTGTTTCCTCCCAGTCCCCCTCACTGTCACCTATCTGTCTGCAATCTATGGAGTTACTACTTCCCTAAAGCTCCGATCTATGACCCCCTCTGCCTCCCGAATGATCCTAAGTTCATCCAACTCCAGCACCAGTTCCCAAACACGGTCTTGGAGGAGCTGGAGATGGGTGCACTTCCTGCAAGTGTAATCAGCAGGGACGACCATGGCATCCCTCACCTCAAACATGTTGCAAGAGGAACATTGCACTGCCTCCACTGCCATCCCTCTGAGTAACCTTTTTAAAAAAAAAACTAGGTCCAAGAATAGAACAAGCAAAATGCAGCACTTACCTACTTACCACAACGGGTCTTATTATTAGGTTAGAGGAGGAGGGCGGGTGTGAGGCACTACCTCTGTAATGCCTCGGGGTTCTCTCCTGCGCGCTTTTATAGGGAAAACCAGCTTCCGATTCCGCTCTGCGCTTTTTTAAAAAAAACTTTCAAATTTAAACCGTTAAACAAACGTAACCGAGCCTTCAAGCAGCCACTGCCAAACAGACCTTACCTGCTCCGATGAGAGAGTTGAACCTCCAGAATTAATCGCTTCACACTTTTCCAGGTTGAAATCCCCCTGTCACTTATCAGCCCAGTTCTTCATCCTGTCAATATCCCAGTGTAAACTACAACAGCCCCCACACTATCCACAATTCCACCAACATTTTTGTTTGACATCGACAAATGTAATAACCCACCCTTCCACTCCCTCATCCAAATCATTTATAAAAAAACACAAACAACAGAGTTCCCAGAACCGAACCCTACAAAACACCACTTTCCACCGAGCTCCAGAGTGAATAGATTAGATTACTTACAATGAGGAATAAGGCCCTTTGGCCCAACAAGTCCACACCGTCCCACAACCCACCGCCCTACATTTACCCCATCACCTAATACTGCAGGCAATTTAGCATGGCCAATTCATCTAATAAGCACATTTTTAGCCTGTGGGAGGAAACCGGAGCACCTAGAGAAAACCCACGCAGACATAGGGAGAACGTGCAAACTCCACACAGTCAGTCGCCTGAGGCGAGAATTGAACCGGGTTTCTGGCGCTGTAAGGCAGCAGTGCTAACCACTGTGCCACCGTGCCGCCCACTTCCCATTTGCTACCACTTTGCATTTCTATGGGCCAGCCAATTCTGTATCCAGGCAGATAGATTTCCCTGTATTCTTTGCCTCCTTACTTTCTGAATGAACCTGCCATGGGGAACGTGATCAAAGGCCTTGCTAAAATCCATGCACATCGCATCCCCTGCTCTACCTTCTTCAATGTGTTTGATCCCATCCTCAAAGAATTCAATAAGGTTTGTGAGGCATGATGTGCCCCTCACAAAGCCATGCTGACTATTTCTATACAAACTATGGTTTTCCAAGTAATCATAAAATCTGTCTCTCAGAATCCTCTCAACTATTTTGCGCAAAACTGAAGCAAAACTGACTGGACTGTAATTCTTAGGATTATCCCTATTCCCTTGCCTAAACAAGGGAGTAACATTTGCCACTCTCAATCATCTGGCACTACTCCAATGGATAGTGAAGACGCAAAGATCATTGACAAGGAGACAGAAATCTATTTCCTCTCTTCCTGTAGCAACTTCAGGTTTATCCCCTCTGGCACAGGGGATTTCTCTCTCCTCATGTTTGCACTTCAATTATTCTGTACTTCACCTCAATTTGTCCTACGCTCTGTCCAACCAACTGATTGACTGCTTTCCATTTCAGGGCTATATACCATGCTGCTTCACTGAGCATGTATGTTTCGCAATATCCTGAGGACCATGGAGTGAAAAATATGGGAAGACACGAATGCGGTCCTGATGAAGTGGTGAAGCCCAAATCTTGGAGTTTCCTGCTCCTCAGATATTGCCTGATTGGCTGTTCGTTTTCAGTGCCACACTTTTCGACTCTGATCTCCAGCATCTGCCGTCCTCATTTTCCCTATTACTGAGGGCTATCCCACTTGCACACTGAGCAGAGAATTAATCAGCAGAAACTCATTGGATGTGGAGCAGACTGCTCAGGTCTGGAAAATTGCATTTGGTTAATGCATTTATTAAAAACTAAATTGCATTCCAACAAATACTAATTCAGTCCCAGAGTTACGTTTTGGTTCATGAATTGGGCAGCTTGATACCGAACACTGATTGATTGAAGAACTCCGAGGTACAGAGGATTCGAAGTGCTATATTCCAGGTTGGATGTGCTTTACCTTAATGCTGTCAATATTATCGGGCACACAGATGTGAGAAGGGAATAAGATGACATGTGGAAATGTGACATTTTTGCCAATACAGAGATATGTTTGAGGGAGGTCAGAGCTGACAACTCAATATGTTGTGGTACAAGACCTATCGGCAAGGCAGGAGAGGAGTAAAAGAGGAGGTGGTGTTGCATTTTTAGTTATGGAGTCAGTTACTACAGTAAGGAGGGTCAATATCTTGGAATGATCTTCTAATGAGGCTTTCTGGATATAGATCAGGATCAAAATAATTGCAGAGGCACTGCTGAGGATCCACCTCAAACACACCCCAACCACCTGGATACCCCGTGCTGGCCTCTTACCCGCCCTCGATCTCTTCATAGCCAACTGCCGCCGCGACATTGAACGCCTCAACCTGTCCACCCCTCTCACCTACTTCAACCTCTCATCCTCGCAACGTGCAGCCCTCCGCTCCCTCCACTCCTTGCTCGACCTCACCATCAAACCGGCAGAGAAGGAAAGCGCGGTGGTAGTTTGCCGCACCGATCTTTTGTATTGCTGAGGCTAAACTCCAGCTCGCAGACACCTCCTCAACTGCCCCCTTGACCAGGACTCCACCTGCCACCACCAAACCATCATCTCCCAGACCATCCATAACCTCATCACCTCAGGGGATCTCCCATCCACCGCCTCCAATCTAATAATCCCACAACCCCGCACTGCCCATTTCTACCTCCTGCCCAAAATCCAAAAACCTGACTGGCCCTGCCAACCCATTGTCTCAGCCTGCTCCAGCCCCAACGAACTCATTTCTGCGTATCTCGACACGGTCCTGTCCCCCTTAGTCCAAGAACACCCCACCAACTTTCGGGACACCAACCACGCCCTCCACCTCCTCCATGATTTTCGCTTCCCCGGTCCCCAATGCCTTATCTTCACCATGGACATCCAGTCCTTGTACACCTCCATCCCCATCACGAAGGCCTCAAAGCCCTCCATTTCTTCCTTGCCCGCCGAACCAACCAGTACCCTTCCACTGACACCTTCCTTCGACTGACTCAACTGGTCATCACTCTGAACAACTTCTCTTTCCAATCCTCCCACTTCCTCCAAACCAAAGGAGTAGCCATTGACACCCGCATGGGCACCAGCTATGCCTTCCTCTTCGTTGCATATTTGAAACAGTCCATCTTCCGCAGTTAAACTGGCACCACCCCCCATCTTTTCCTCCGCTACACTGATGACTGTATCGGCGCTACCTCGTGCTCCCACGAGGAGGTTGAACAGTTCATCCACTTTACTAACACCTTCCACCCCGACCTCAAATTTACCTGGACCGTCTCAGACTCCTCCCTCCCATTCCAGAACTCTCCATTTCTATCTCGGACGACCGACTCAACACGGACGTTTACTATAAACTGACTGACTCCCACAGCTACCTAGATTACACCTCCTCACACCCTGCTCCCTTGGAAAAACGCCATCCCATATTCCCAATTCCTTCGTCTCCGCCGCATCTGCTCCAGGAGGACCAATTCCAATACCGAACAATCCAGATGGCCTCCTTCTTCAAAGACCACAATTTCCCCTCAGACATGGTTGACGATGCTCTCCACCGCATCTCCTCCACTTCTCGCCCTTGAACTCCACCCCTCCAATCGCCAACAGAACAGAACAACACTTGTCCTTACCTACCACCCCACCAACTTCCAGATACGTCGGATCCTCTTTCATCATTTCTGCCACCTCCAAACGGACCCCACCACCAAGGATATATTTCCCTCCCCACCCCATCAGCGTTCCAGAAAGACCACTCCCTCCGCGACTTCCTCGTCAGATCCACATTCCACCAACCCAACCTTCACTCCCGACACCTTCCCCTGCAACCGCAAGAAATGCAAAACCTGCGCCCAAACCTCTTCCCTCACTTCCCTCCAAGGCCCCATTGGATCCTTCTATATCCATCAGAAATTCACCTGCACCTCCACACACATAATTTACTGCATCCGCTACACGAGATGTGGCCTCTTATACATTGGAGAGACAGGCCGCCTACTTGCGGAACGTTTCAGAGAACACCTCTGGGACACCCGCACTATTCAACCCAACCGCCCCGTGGCTGAACACTTAAACTCCCCCTCCCACTCCGCCAAGGACATGCAGGTTCTTGGTCTCCTCCATCGCCAGACCATGGCAACACGACGGTTGGAGGAAGAGAGACTCATCTTCCGCCTAGGAACCCTCCAACCACAAGGCATGAATGCAGATTTCTCCAGCTTCCTCTTTTCCCCTCCCCCCATCTTTTCTCAGTCCCAACCCTCAGACTCAGCACCGCCTTCTTGACCTGTAATCTTCTTCCCAACCTCTCCGCCCCCACCCCCTCTCCGGCCTATCACCCTCACCTTAACCTCCTTCCACCTATCGTATTCCAAACGCCCCTCTCCCAAGTCCCTCCTCCCTACCTTTTATCTTAGCCTGCTTGTTTCGGGCATAACCCCCTCCTTATTCCTGAAGAAGGGGTTATGCCCGAAACGTCGATTCGCCTGCTCCTTTGATGCTGCCTGACCTGCTGCGCTTTTCCAGCAACACATTTTTAAGCTCTGATCTCCAGCATCTGCAGTCCTCACTTTATCCTATATATTGTTGACCCCGAGATAAAAGAAATTACAGGAGCAGATATATAACCAATTTAATGAGATGTGTAAAATAGTAATAGGATTGTTACATATAGGCATTTCATTTCCAAACATTCATTCGGGCAATGATAACTTTTCAAGAGGGGACATATGCCTGGACATTTATTCCAGAGATCTTCTTATATCAACATGTAGCAGATACAACAACGGGTGGGTCAATGCTGGGCCTCACTGTGGGAACGAAGCCAGTCAGGATATCGTAGGCATGATTTGGGAGAGCGTTATACGGCCAGTGACCGTGACATTATACATTTTAACTTTGTTAATGAAAAGATTAAAAAAATACTATCTGGAAAATAAAAGATTAATGGATTGGGGAGACCGAATTTATGAAAAAAAAGACAGGATCTGGCCAATGTGCAGTGGTTTTTGGGTGAAACTGTAGCAGAACAGCGTGTGGCGTGGGCATTGGAGATAACTTTATCAAAATTGAATTAATGAGAGTGTCCGCCCAACACGTTACATTGAAGATAAAAATTTGGAAAACAAGCCCAGAGAACGTCGGTTGTCAACGAACATTCAGAACAGAATTAAAAACGAAGGAAAGACTTAAAGCAGGTGCAAAGTGAGCAGGTCAATGGATGCACTAAATGATTATAGTAAATGTAGGGCTAAACTTAAAAAGTCAGTAGAAGAGCAGAAGGGTGATCGGCATAAAACATTAGTGTGTAAGCTTAACATGAATCCAAATACATTTTATCAGTTTATTAAGAGGAAGAGGATAAGAACAGAAAGATAGGGGAGAATTAGAGACCAATTGGGGCAGCCTGTGCACGGAGCCACAGAATATGTTAAACACGGGCTTCATATCGGTCTTCAGTTTGAAGAAGCCGTTCTTGGATTCAGGGAGAATGACCGGGTGACCCTTGAACGAATTGATAAAGAAGCCAAGGAAGAATTGCAAGTTTATGCATGGTAAACAGTGGGCAAATCCCCAGATCCGAATAAGCTGCATCTTCGGCTGATGTGGATGATGAGGCAGAAGATTACAGGGTCTGACATTTTCATTTTTTTTTTGCCTCTGGCCTCAGAGAAGTTGGTAGGAGAGTAAGTGGTATTTTATTGGATTGAGAGGCTTCAGATAGCAGCAGCTCAGCAAAAGGTACAGGCAAACTCAAATAAAGTCCTTTCAATTTAGTATTACAGCAGTCGAGATGGCAGTTAGTCCAGTTGCACGTTCCTCCTGTGGGGTGTTGGAGCTCCGGGAGATTTCTACCGTCCCTGATGACTACATGTGTGGAAAGTGCACCTATCGCCAACTCCTGTGAGATCATGTTTGGGAGTTGGAGCTGGATACACTCAGGACCATCGGAGATGCTATGAACTTCATAGATAAGTGATTTAGTGTGGTAGTCACGCCCAAGACCCGCCTCTAGCCATTTTTCTGTAATGACTGCAATGGCACAGTCCCACATGAAGATGTACGCCCTGTGTTCATCAGCCTTGCCTGTCAGCCATGTTGCATTTAAATAAACACAATTTAATTCAACAGCCAGTCCTTGCTCCCTGTCGTGTTCCAGGCAGAGAGTAGGTTTTAAATGAGAAAGGGAGTAGGCAGAGAGTGCAGCAATCCCATATGGGCTTTCCTCTCGAAAACAAGTAAACCATTTTAGATACTGTTGGAGGGGAAAACCGTTCAAGGGAATGCAGCAGTAGTCAGGTTGGTGGCAATACCACTGACTCTGGGGCACAGCCCCAGAGGGTAAATATAAACAGGGTCTTAGAGATAGGAGAGTCGATTGTTGGAGGAACGGATTGGAGATTCTGTGGCCTCACACGGGAATCCAACAAGGTGTGTTACCTCACAGGTGTCAGGGTCCAGGAAGTCTCCGAGCAGCTGCAGAACGTTTTCAAGGGGGAGGGTGAGTAGCCAGAAGTCATTGTGCACATTGGTAAAAATGATACAGGTAGAAATAGGGATAAGGTCCTACAGAGTGATTACAGAGAGCTAGGAGAAAAGTTCAAAACCAAGACTTCGGAGTGGTAATCTCCTGATTACTTCCTGTTTCTTGAGCTCATGAAAGTAAGAATAGGAGGATATGACAGATACAGGCATGGCTAAAGAATTGGTGCAGGGGGTAGGAACTCAAATTTTTAAATCATTGGGTCTTTTCTGTGACAGAGTTCATTTTTTCAAGAGGAATAGGTGGCACATACTCTGTAGGGCGAAACAATAACATGACGACCAGATTTGCTGGTGTTCCAAGGGAGCGTTTAAACGAGATTGGCAGGGTGTGGGATCCTCAAGAGCAGGGAAGCAAGTGTGAGGCTGGAAGGAGATACAGTAATCAGAAACAGTAAAGTGAAGAGACGGATCATGCTGAAATAAGATAGGGAGCAAGGAATGCCTGCTGGACTTATTTCAATGCAAGAGGGCTGACAGGTAAGGCCAATGAACTCAGAGCATGGACAAGTACGCGGGAGTGGAATATTATAGCCATTACAGAAACATGGCTAAGGGAGGGACAGGACTGGCAGCTTAATGTGCCTGGGTTTAGCTGCTTTAGGCAGGACAGCGACGGAGAAAGGAGGGGAGGGGGAGTTGCATTCTGATGAAGGGAAGTATCACAGCAGTAATGAGAGATGAAATAACTGAAGGATCAAACAGCGAGGATTTATGGATGGAACTAATAAATCGGAAGGGGAATAGTGATGTTACAGGGGTTGTACTATAGGCCCTCAAATAGTCAACAATAATTAGAGTAACAAATATACTTGCAGAGAGGTGGAGCATGCAGGAGCTAAAGGATTGTCATAATTGAGGATTTTAAGTTTTATAACATAAACTGGGACTACCATAGCGTTAAGTGATTTGGTGGGCTCGAATCCATTAATTTCGCCAGGAAAATTTCCTCAAGCAATATATAGAGGGGCCTACTCATGAAGGGGCAAGATTCGACCTACTCGTAGGAAATATGATAGAACAGGTGATGGAGGTGACAGTGGGTGACTGTAGTTCTATTAATTTTTACGCAGTTATGGACAGCGACTAAACTGGTCCACAGCTTCAAGTTCTAAACTGGGGCAAGACGAATTTAGATGGAATTACATAGGAGTTTGGAGGGGTTTGTCGGAATAGTTTGTTTGCCAGCAAAGGGACCGCTGGCAGGTGAGAGGCCTTTGAACGTGAGATACTAGAGTTCAAGGTCTATTTGTTACTGTGGGGGTGAAAGGAAATTTGGCAGGAATCGGGACACCTGAATGACGTGAGATATTTAGACTTTGACCGGAAAAAAAGGCAGCTCAGTTCAAGTGAATCCCTGGAGGTATATAAGGGATACAGGAATTTACTGAAGAAGGAAATCAGTAGGGCAAAAAGGGGACGTGAGGGAACCTTGGCTGAGAAGATTAGGTTGAATCCAAAAAGGTACTTTAAGTATATTATAGGAAAATCAATAAATAGTAAGAAAATAGGACCCCCCAAAGACCAAATTGGACATGTATGTGTGGAACTATAAGAGATTGGTGATGTCCTGAACGAATATTTCTCCTCTGTGCTTAACATGGAGAAAAGAATGAATACTTAGGAACTTGACGAAGTTTGTGGTGATTCCTTAGGGACAGTCAATATCACACTTGACTTACTAGAGTGATTGAGTTTGGATAAATCTCACGTTCCTTACCAGATATATCCAAGAACACTGTCAGAGTCTAGAGAAGAATTTATGGGGAACCTGGCTGACAAGTTTGATCATCATTAACCACAGTTGAGATCCGGGAAGACTGGAGGTTAGCAAATATTGTGACCTTATTTAAGAAGGACTGGGGGAAAAAAGTTTTTGAATTATGGACCAGTAAGGTTAACATTTGTGGTAGGTAGGTTAATTGAGAAAATTCTGAAGGATAAGATGTACATTGATTTCAAAAGACAAGATTTGATTAGAAATATTGAGCATGGCTTTGTGCGTGGGAGATCATGCTTGACAAATTTATTAAAATTATTTGATGACATGACCAGGAAGGATGACTATGTCGGGGCGATAGATGTCAAAAAGTGTGGCGGTGGAAAATCACAGCAGGTCAGGCAGAAACAGAATCGATATTTCAGGCATAAGCCCTTCATCACGAATGTCCAAAACATCGATTATCCAATTCCTCGGATATGGCCTGACCTGTCATGCTTTTGCAGCGCCACACTTGTCGACTGTGATCTTCAGAATTTGCAGTGCTCACTTTCTCCTCGGGTAGTAGATTTAGTCTATATGGATTTCAGTTGCACCAGGACAAAATAAGGCTTTTCAGCCCCTGGAGCCTGACATACAGTTGCAGGAGGAGGCAAATCAACCCCTCGAGCTTATAACACTGGACCCAGAGTAGAGCATGCAGCATTAGTATCCTGTTATGCAGCAACAGGATCAGTTTATTCAGCAATTTCTGGTCAGTAACACAGGAAATGGAACAGACCACAAACTGACTGGACTCTGGGATATACTGGAATAACACGAGGCTATTTAGCTCCTCAAGCTTGCCCTTCTCTTCAGTAAGGTCAGGGAGGATCTGCTGTCTGTGGAAATTTCTTTCATGCAAATTCTTTGGAGCACTCGACTCTCCCAAAATCCATTGACTCGCTCCTCACCCCCTCCCAAACATTTTAGTGATGCAGCTGTCTGGGATAGAGAGGCCCCAACAGTCACTATCCTCTCAGAGAAGGAAATACTCCCCATACATATACCTTGGCCTATTGACATGAACAAAAGATATTAACACAGCGTCAGAGTGACTGGCCCTGACATTACTGAAAGATTTGACTGAGGAATTTGTCAAAGTGTTTGAACAAGATTAGTACTTAATGGAAATCTGTAGTAATCTCTCCACTGGTTGGGTCATTCAGAACACAATGTGACTGTTGGACATCAATCCTCTCAGTCCCTGGATATCTCTGTGGGCGATCAACAGGGTGGCTTCCTCGGCATGACATTTTCAGCTGATTCATGAATGTCTTACCTTCTGTCATTCGACAAGAAGTGAAGATGTTCAGTGAAGATCACATAAAGCATCAAAACCTCGACAATATTCAAGCTCATGCTGTTAACGTGCAGGTAACATTCGTGTGATCGCATTGCTGGACACTGCACATTTCCACAGTATAGAAGATGAAGTCATTCAGCATCTCAAGCTGGAATGTGAGAAAGCCATTCAGCCGGTTCACTCTCTGTTGCTTCTTACACAAGAGGAGATTTTTTTTTTAAATCTGCAAATATTGGAATTCAAAGTAGACAGGCAGGAAGCTGGAACAACAGAACAAGAGAGGCAGCTTCAGGAGGTGAGAAGTCCGGAATGAGGATGAGGGGTAAGGAGGTCTACATTTAAAGAAGCGGGGTGGGGGAGGATGAGCCAGGGTGGTGAGGTGAGGATAGGCGAACACAGGTAGAGGGCATGACCGGGTTAGTCGATAGGACGAATGAATCTAGTTGGTAGTTGGCAGAAGGGCTGATAAGAGGAATGGAAGGGAGGAGGAGGGGCTGGGAATATATTTGGAGGATTGGAAGGGCAGTTATTTGAGATTGGAGAAATTAATGTTGAGTCCCCCGGGCTATAGGCTGCCCAGGCGAAAGATGAAGTGTTGTTCGTCCATTTTGCGGTTTGTTTCATTATGGCAATGGAGGAACTCAAGGATGGCCACGTTGGAAACGGCCTGGGAGGGGGAATTGAAACAGGCAGTGACTGGTAGGTCATGTCAGGCCTTACAGGTCCAACTGAGATGCTCAGCAAAACATCCGCTTAGTTTACATTTGGTCTCCCTGATGTGGGGAAGACCACATCGGGAGCACCAGATACAGTAAACTGGGTTGGATCCCACCATCTGGCACATCTTCCACAAGGACCATTCCCTTCACTAATCTTTGGTTCGTGCCACACTCTTCACCAATTCCTCCAATCCCCACTGGCACTGCCGCTTCAAACAGAACAGGTGCATTACCCACTTGCACACCACCTCCCTCACATCCATTCAGCGCCCTAAATAGTCCTTCTGAGTGAAACAGAGGTCCACCTGCCTTTCCTCCAACCTAGTTAACTGCATCAGGTATTCCCAATGTGGTCTTCTCTACATTAAGGAGACCGAACTTAAACTTAGGGAACATTTCTCTGAACATCACAGCTGGGCACAAAGGGGCCGACCTGACATCCCAGTCACCATCCATTTCAATTCCCCTTCTCAATCCCTTTCCAATAAGATTATCCTTGGCCTCCTCTGTTGAGTCAGACCGAAAATTGGAGGGACAACACCTTATCTTCTGCCTGGGCAGCCTACTGCCTGGAGGCCTCAACATTGAGTTCTCCAATTTTTAATAAATTCCCCAGCATGCCCCTGCTCCATTTCCAGCGCCTGCCCCTCTCTTCCATTTCACCTAACGACCCTGCCTTTCAGCTACCAACCGGATTCATCCCTCCCATTCACCAAGCCGGTTGCATTCACTACTTGTGCCCACCAATCCCTATCTCATCATCCCGCTGCTCTCCCCAGCCTAACCTCCCCGTCCCTCTTTATATACAGCTCCCCCTACCCCCACCCACAGTCCTGAAGATCGGTTATACCTGAAATGTTGACTTCACAACCTTCTGATGCTGCCTGGTTTGCCGTGTTCTTCCAGCCTCCTGTTTGTTTATTATTACACAGTCAGCACAACACGCAGGTAAGCAGGAAACATTGGTTGCCCAATAATGACCCTCTTCCCTGGGACCAGAAGGAGGACATTCAGCCCCTCGAAACACTGACACATGGACAGAAGAAGCTATTCAGCCATTCCAAACTGTTATACTGCAATAGGAGGATGTCATTCATGCTGCAACACGAAAAAACAATGAAGCAGAGACTGCACAGTCAGACTACTCCATGTTGTCCCTAATAGCTCCATTGCTAATGGTACATAAGTGTTACATTAACCTGGTTTGCTGATGGTAAGGAGGCACAGCGGATGGTTTGTAACAAGTCTCAAGAAGATATGTTTCATCTCCAAGAAGACAGGCTAGTGTTCTGCATGGAGATCAAAAACTTTTGGGAATGGCTAATTCTATCAGAGTGTGGCTCATGGCAGGTTTGAAAACAATGTGATGTTCAGTTCAGGGTCGCACTCCAACTGTACATTGAGATGGTGAGAGTTTATTCAGAACCTGGAGCTCTCTCTCAACCAATTTGGGGGCTCCACAGAGATATGTAAACTATCATAGATTCATAGAATCCTTCAGCATGGAGACAGGCCCTTCAGCCTAACTGGTCTATGTCGGCCAATATGTCCATACATGCTAAAACCATTTCCTTATCCTTCTCAACGTTTCTTATCCATGTCTTTGCCCAAATATGAAAACATGCATTGCCGGAAAACACGTTATATTTCATGCCATCAATATTTTGTTTTGGTCCGTCACATAAGGTTTTATCGCAATCACTTTTTATTCTTTAGTAGCATTACAGATTAAATACTCATTTTCTTCACACCCTCCTCATGGTCCCATCACTGCAGGGATTAGGCTAGTGAAACTCCTTTACACTGTCTCATTATGACAAGGAGATCATTCCTTATAAAGGAGAGGAAATCTGTTCACAGAGCCCCAAGTACTGTCTCAATATCACTCTACAACTGCAGGAAGGTGTCAACGCTTTAATCAGTTTGCAATGAAGGACAGCACATATTTACTGTGCTGATTACTTACTGCTCCGTATGAATTTGGTTAGTGACTCATGACCGAGGACATCCAGGTCCATTTCATCAAGAGCACTTCCCATCTTCTTGCCTTCTCATAAATACAAAATTAGAAGGATGCTATGTTTTGCTAAATAATTTCTTTGCTTTGCAAACCGCGATGCTTCAAGCACAGCCACGCCAACAGCAACACCACTATTACGATTGGAGATAGTTGGAGATGTTGAGGATGTGATGGCCTAGCTGTATTATCTCTGGAAGATTAATCCAGGGACCCAGGTAATGACCGAGGGCCTAGATTTGAATTCCACCACAGCAAATGTTCGAATTTGAATTCCACAAAATATCAGGAATTAAGGGTCCAATGAAACCATTGCCAATTGGCAGAAAAAAAACTCTACCTGGTACCCTAATGCACCTCATGGAAGGTAATCTATCATCTTCATCGGGTTTACATGTAACTTGAGATCCATTGCAATGTTTTTAAATCTTAGGTGCCGTTTGAAATGGTCAAGCCATCCGCTCATTGGATCAAAGACTGTAATGTCTCAAAGAATTTACACCAGACAGAACTGAGCACTGACTACTTACAGCCCACCGACTGAAGTGGTCAGGAAGACAGCTCACCAATGCCTTCTCAAGTGCAATGAGGAAAGGAAATTTAATGTTGTCCCAGCATCCCATTAATGAAAGAAAGAAGATGATCATACTCAGGGAAGTGACAAAGGGATATTACTCACTGTACACCTTAGATGGCATGATTTTCGTTAATATGGGGACAGGAGAAAAATAAACACGATTAATCTTGATTTTTACTTCCGTCTCGGTTGATCATCAACGATCCCCTTGTTTGCCTTTTTACACTCTCTCTTTCTCGATCTATTCATCTCAGTCCTTCTTCCCTTCACAACACACATCCCTGTCACCAGCATCAAGTGCACTATTCCCCAGTCATGTTCAGTTCTGATGTATTGTCAGTGGACTCGAAATACCAATTCTGTTTTTTCTCTCTGTCCGAGGCTGACAAATCTGCTCAGTTTGTCTGGCACTTTCACGTTCTATTTCATTCTGATCTCTTGCATCATTATTTGTTGTATTTAACCTTTCGTGTTGTTATTAAATGGGATGTCGGCATCGCTGACAGGGGCAGCATTTGTTAACCTCACCAAATACCCTTTCCTGTGAGGTCATTCTTTCATGCAGTATAGAGACAAGCACATTGCTGTGAGTTTGACTTCAGTCTTAAGCCCGACCAGACAATAATGTTAAATTTCTTTACCAAATGGAATAGATAAACCTAGCGACAAGGTTTATGGTTTACATTGTTTATATTGGTTTATATTGAGGAAATTCACTTTTATTATTAATTCCTGTTATTTGAATTTCTATTCTGACATCCTCTGAGGTAGGATTTAAGCAGTGTCTTTAATATAGTAACTTGAGCCACTGAATTACATGTCCAGCAACATTACTTCTCTGACACACTGACCCTGTCATGAATTTACTTTAGAGACAATAACGAGGTTGTGATGGAAACATTTGTAACAGAAAGACTGATTAGGAGAGAGCTGGAACCATGGAGTCTGAATTTTACCGAGGCACAGATAATGGTTTATTGAGCAACCAAACTAATGTCAAGCTGGGGACTGGGGATATGATGGAGCTGGTAGTGGGTAGGTTTGGTGATGGAGAGAATACCAAGACATAAATCAAGGGTAAATTAGTACTTCGGGATTGTGGTCAGTCCTGTTCTCAGATGTTTGTGAGGGCAGGGATGTAGCCAATCCTGAAATCTGCGGTAATGAATGGATTTGCATTTGAAACTGAAGACAATATTTTTCATTGTCAGATAACAGAAATAAAATGAAGTTCACCAGGAAATAAAATGAAGGCTTATGGGATTAATATATAGATAGAGATGGAGAAACTTACCGGGAACACCAACAATAGCGAGCATGGGATAGTAGCCCACCTGAATAATCAGCAGTATGCCTAATATCCGATATGATAATATGTGCCCAAACCAGGTAAGATAGTAATGACCCCAGAATAAACTCCTGTCCATTGGTACCGCATTCCAGTCTACTGTTCTCAGATTCTGATCCATTGGTGGAACATTCCAGTCTATTGTTCTCAGATTCTGATACATTGCTGGAACTTGCCGCCTATTCTCAGATTCTGATCTCTCGTCTTCCTGTCTCTGCAGCTGCCGATCCCTGTTAATGTTGGAGAAGATGCATCTGCTGCTATAATGGGATAATGCATTGCAAGAAGCCCCTTACTAATAGAAGAGGGAAACCGTCTAGTGACACAATTAGGATCCATGGAGACTGACATCAGTCACAGTCAGTAAACTAACAGATCCAGTTAACTCCTTTCAGCATGGTACTTTCAGCTCACAATAACAACTGGATTGAATTGAATGTTGACATCGCTGGCTATTGGTCATATCTCCCATCGCCAATTTATCTCCTGAAGTTGTTATGAGGGAGAATGATGGATTTTCTTCTTACAGCAGGCTAGATGATTCAGGAGTGTTGTCCGTTTGCAGTGCTATATCCGCCTGAACCCCCCACCATGACCACCCACAAATAACACAATCTAAATGTTGTTGTTGTGCTGATATCTCCTCGACTAGGACAAGTACCAACCAACAAATTCTGAGTGGGCATATTTGCACTCCAATACGCAGGAAGTGTGGATCTGCCTGGACATTCCTCTGCTTGCACTAATGAGACAGTTTGGTATTTTCAACACAATTCAAGTCAGCTCAGTTTTATGTAATCTGACAAACACCTGAGTACATTTTATTGACTTCAAATCAGTCGGACTTAATTTCTTTGACTGCAGTCCAAAACCAAACGTGGCATGTAGTCACAAAGTCGGTCCTTTTACAACGTTACGTTGTACTTGATTGTTTCCTTAAAGAGAGCCTAAACAACCCAAAATTCCAACGTGCCAGAATTTTGAAAGATTCATTGCGTCCTTTTGTTTATACATAACAAATAATACCTCAGCCACAAGGCTTTTAAGTTTTTAAACAGAAACTTGTATAATCAAGAGGACGTGGCCAGCTCTCTAGCTGGACAGGTCGGAGCAGTTCTGGGGTGAGTTGAGTCAGGGTCACCGTTGGAATTGGATGCACTTCCACTTCTTCTGCCCTTCTGACATTATAACCTGTTAGCCTTTTTGTCAGTTTTCTTCTTTGTGCAAAGTTATTCGTTTACTGGGATTGTTGCAAGTATTTTGGAACAGCATCCTGAAGACGGGGTAACCTGTCAGCTTTCGATAGGAAAACATATTCAGGTATTCTATTTTCTGTTCCTTGTGTTTCATTCTATAATTTGTTAAATAAAGTATGTTTGTTCCCAACTCAGCATTCTGACTAGTTAATACATTCTGGGAATATCCACGATATAATAACCTTCAACAGATTGCAAAGTTATGGTAAATGTTTTGAGAAGTCGGGCCTGCTCCGTTACAGATTTGGTGCCCTGTGTGGGATTTCGGCGGTGAGTGGAAAGTATTAGTCTGTTTAATTTCGTGTGTTGATTTGGTGTGGAAATAGGACTTGAATAGCAATGGCTCTTGATGTCACCAAGGATGTTTTGGAGGTGGAAGAATTGACCTTGGGAGGTTTTACAAAATGCACATAAGTTCAAGCTGTGGGAATTAATAGACGAGCTGGAGTTGAAGCTACCTCCTAATATGAGGAAAGATGAGATGATTGCAGCAGTAGCCCAGCATTCAAATTTGCTGGAAACTCCATCAGGATCTCTGGAGATGACTAAACTTCAATCGCAAATGAAGCAGTTTGAGTTAGAAGCAGAAATAAAGCAGTTTGAGTTACGACTAGAATCAGAAGAGGAAGAATGAGAACGAATAGGTTTAGCAGAGGAAAGAGAAAAAAAATAACAAATAGCTTTCGCGGAAAGAAAGAAAAGGAGAGAGCGTTTGAGCTTCAGAGATGGGCAGTTAGAATGGAAAGTCATCTTAAAAGGATGGAGATGAAGGCTGAAGGTGAGCTTAGTAAGGATCAGAATGAGGATGAGCAAACGCATGGTAGTCAAAAGCCTGGTGAGAAACATTTTAAGTATATTCACGCCTTGCATAAAGTGATGAAAAGAATGTGGACATCGTTTTCATTTAATTTCAAAAAATGGCTAAAAAAGTTGGAGTGGCCAGTGGCCATGTGGGTATTGTTGATCCAAACCAAACTTTGTAGGTAGAGCTCGTGAGGTATTCACAACACTATCAGAGGAGAGATCTGGGGAGTATGAGGAGGTAAAGAAAGGAGGCATATGACGTTGTGCCAGAATCCTACAGACAACGTTTCAGAAATCTATTGAGTTTGAAAGGATGAAACAAAGTAATTTTGTTGGATGGATAAGAGCTTTAAAAAGTGAGCAAACCTACGACGTTCTTCGAGAGACAATTAATTTGGATGAGTTCAAATATTTGTAGCTCAGCTAAATTAATTGAGTTAGAGCAGAAAGATAAAAGCTTAAAGCAATTATATCAAAAAACATATACGTTAGGAATTTTGAATGGATCCCTGAGTGTTATTATCCTTAAAATGATGTCCAATTGAGGAAATGGAGACTATCACATATTCAAGTAGATGATAATTGGGCAGAAGTTCATCAAATCGTATTGCCCATGGGATACAGAAAGGATATGATGCGAATGGTGCATAAGCTATCACCTAGAAGGCATTTAGTAGTGAGGAAAACACAGGCTTAAATATAGAGACATTTTTATTGGCCTGGACTGCAACAGGATGTAATTGAATTTTGGTGGATGTGTCATACATGTCAGACATTTGGAAAAACACAAGCGATAATAAAACCTGCACATTTCTTAACAATGCCTGCATTTGAGGTGCCGTTTACAAAGTCTTAATTGATTGGCCAGCTCCCCAAACTCAAATCAAAAAATTGGCAACAGCATTTGATAACAATACTGGATGTATCGACTAGATTTCCAGAGGGTATTCCAAGATGCAATTTCACAGCTAAAAGAATTGCAGAGGAATTACTCTTTTTTAAAAAAAATAGATAAGGACTACCAATAGAGATGCAGTGAGATCAAGGTTCAAACTTCACATGCACATTATTCACTATAATGTCTTTGGAATGAAGGAATTCAAATCTAATCCGTACCATGCAAAATTGCAGTGAGCGCCAAAAAGGTGACATTAAATGTTAACGACCATGTTGAGGGCTTATGCTCAGGAATATCCAGATGATTAGCGCAAGGGAATTCCATTTGTGCTTTTTGCAATCAGGGGATGCATTAAATTAACAGAGCAAATTCAATCCATTTGTATTAGTTTTTGGGCATTAAGTGGGAGGACCATTAAAATCGATTAAGTAGAAAATAGTAAATCAGCATTTAAAGGTCACACTTTAAGGAATGATTAATAGCGCTGGGGAATTGGCTAGACAGCATTTAAAAGTATTGCAGCATGTAATAAAGCAGAAAGTGGCAGGAAATCAAACATATGCAATGTTGCTATCGGGGATAAGGCATTACTGTTACTTCCAGCGATAGGTGAATCTTGAAAAGCAAGGTTTAGTGGATCTTATGAAATGCAAAGGATATTGAGTGAGGGTAATTACTTCATAAGAACTCCAGACAGAAAAAAATCTCAAAGCGTTTGTCATGTGAATACGCTCAAAAGGTATTTTGATAGGGAACAAAGCAAGAGGAGAAGCTTTTACTGATTGTGTCACAGAAGGAAGAACCAAGTTCAGAGGCTTCTCAATCGGACATTCCTCAAATTAAAGTGGACAATGAGATAGTTGTCTAAAATTGAGATACATTATTGAGTTACCTTACTGACAAAAACTGAAATGACCAGAAAGAGTTATTATTATCACATGGGGAGATATGCAGTAATTAACTTGGAAGTACTAACCCAACTGTGCATAATGTAGCTATAGGAGTTGCTGTTATGATTAAGCTACATCCTTGCAGGCATAATCCTCTAAAGTTGGCACAGACGTAGAAAGAGATTGAATGCATGTTCTGAGATGACATAATCAACATGCGTTACAGTTACTGGAACTCACCCATAGTCATGGTACCAAAACCAAATGGCACCCAACGGTTATGTGGACTACCATAAAGTCACAGTGTTGAAAATTTGGGACAAGCAACTTACATTTGGTGTGAAACATGTGCCAGCCACGTTTCAGGGACTTACCAATAAGTTGCCAGATATCCAACGTGTGATGTACATTGATGACTTAGTAGTTTTTAGTCATTCATGGAAAGAACACTTACAGCATTTATCAGACTTTCTCTATCGACTTCAGAAAGCAGGCTTGGTGGTGAACCTAGCGAAAAGTGAAGTTGCCAAAGCAAAAGTCACCTTCCTGGGCCATGCTATTAGAAATAGATAAAGGGTGACATGGGATGTAAAAGTGAAGGTAATTGGGAAATTTCCCATACCGTTGACAAAATGAGCAGCATTATGCTTCCTGGAATTGTATGGATTTTATCGAAGGGTTGTGCCTCATTTTCGCATGATAACAGTTCCACTTGTTAAAGAAAGGCAAGAAAACTGAGTGGACAGAGGACGGTCAGAAGGCAGTGGTCAGAAGGCATTTGACAACATGAAATATGTGTTACACATTGCCCCACTATCAGTCACATCTGATTAGTCAAAACCATTCAAGGTGGCTTTAAATGTGAGTGATCTGCGTATCGGTGCTGGACTACTGCAGCAAGACGGCAAGAAGACAGAAAGGCCTATTGGATATTTCGCCAACAAGTTGAACGTTCATTATTCAACAGTTGAGAAAGAGACTGTGAGCTTTGTGTTGGCACTACAACATTTCAGTGTTTATTTTACCAACAACACATCTGAGGTAACCATGTACACTGACCATAAACCATTGAAGATTTTGGAATAACTTATGAACAAAAATGCGAGACTGTTTAGCTGGAGCCTGTAATTACAGTTCTTCAATTTGAAAATTGTGCACGTGGCAGGACTTGAAAACATGATTGCCAATGAATTTTCCAGACTTGAATGACAGACGAAGACATTCAGTGATGGAAGTACCACACACTGAGTCCGGATGTTGTTGTGCATATTTACATGTTCATAGTAAATGAATGTACATGCGTATTTTAGTGTACTAACCACTACTTTTGGGGGGTTAGAAAACTGAAGCCATCTTTGGATATTGATGATTCAGTTTTATATCAAGGGCGTTGTCACAAAGCTGGTCCCTTAAAAGGTTATGTTGTCCTTGAATTGTTTTCAGAGATTTTCTAAACGATCCAAGGTTCCAACTTGTCCAAATTTTGAATGATTCAGTGTAGTCCTTTGGTTTTTACCTGACAGATAATGCATCGGGATGAAGGCTTTCAGGTCTTTTTAAAAAACTGGTATAATCAAGGGGACCTGGCCAGCTCTCCAGCTGCACAGGTCAGTTCAGTTCGTGGATTAGTTGAGTCAGGGTTATTGTTGAAACTGGACGCCCTCCCCCTCCTTCAGCCCTCTGATTTCGTAACCTGTAAGTTTATTGTGTGTAAGTTTTACTCTTTCTGCTCAGGGTTTTGTTTATTGAGATTGTTGCAAGTAATTTGGAACAACATCATTAAGTTGTGATAGTCTGTCCGGTCGGGATAGGATGAATTATTCAGGTATTGGATTTTCGATTCGTTGTGTATCATTCCTTACCTTTGTATATAAATTCTGTTTGTTTAAAAGTTGGCAGTCGGCCCAGCTGATTCACTCTGGGAATATCCACTATACACTTAACTTCAACTAATAGCAACATTACGGTCTGGGCTGCATGCTTAAAAATGTTTTGAGGAGTCGGGCCTGGTCCATAACAATGTACAATAACATTGTTCATTCAAAGTTGTGAATTGAGATTCAAAATGGCGGCGACTCAGCAAGTGTGAGTCTGTAGTACTCTGCCCAACATGCAGGCAAACTTGGGTACCCGCCTCCACCACGTCCTTTAAACCTTAAAATCACTTTTACCCAGCATATTTAGTCATTTTCCACCAAGCTTGAACAGTTTTTTGCTGTGCTTAAAATGACTAAAGGAAAAAATGCCCCTCCCACACCCTCTTTCGCAGCAGGGGAGACGTCCGCGGCCGCCTCGAGGGCCGTTCCTGCAGAGACGAGCCTGGTCGACGTGATGAACAATCTGCAAGAGAGGATCAATACCTTCATCGAAGAATCCAGGAGCAGGTGGGAGTCTTTCTCAGCACAACGGAGAAATTGAAAAGCTGGAACATCGTGTTGGAGGGGCGGAGCTAAAGGCCGTGACCTCGGAGACTGCGGCTGAATCGGCCGTGGGCCGGGTCCGCGTTCTCGAACAGCGAATTTGGACCTTGGAGGAGCACATCGACAGCTCGACAATCGGGGACATCGAAAATATATCCGGTTGCTGGGCCTTCCTGAACAGAAAGAGGAAGGCCAAAAGGCAGTTTTTGAGCAATGAATCCCTGAAATATTACAGCTGGAGTCTGGACCAGGCCAGGCGAGGATAGAGTAGGCCCACCGGATTGCTATACGCAGGCCCGGGTCGGACCAGCACCCCCGCCCGGTCCTGTTCCGCCTCCAATGCTAGAGAGAGAAGCAGATGCTCCTGGAAACCTCTAGAATCTTGGGGAAGGATCCCCAGGCCATGGTGTACAAGGGCTCTAGGATTATTCTATTTCAGGATTTTTCTCCGGCTGTCGTCCGTAACAGCAGGGCAATTGATGAGGTGAAGAAACGTCTGAGAGACTTAAACATCCAATATTCCTTGTGTTACACAGCAAAACAGTGCCGTGAAGGATCCGTTTATAACTTTGGATCACCGGAGAAAGGTAAAGAACGGGTTGACTCTCTTAACTAGACTGTAGAAATTAAATTGTATAGCTGATGATGCTATTTTCCGTCACCGCCCCCCTCCACCCCGGTTTATCTTTTCTTTCCCTTTTCATCCCCTTTATTGTTTAATATCGCCTCCAGGGGGTAGGGCGTGGGGCGTATTTATTATCCCCTATGTGATTTTCTTATTTTTTACAGGCCGGGCCGGGGGTGGGTTAGTTGATTCATGGGGGGGGGGGGGGGGGGTTGCTCTGTCCTTCCTCATTTCTTTTTAGAGCAGGATTTTTTTCTCCTTCTATAATTGTACTTAATCATTTATTACTTGCTGGGATTGTAACTATATAGTTTTATATGTTTATACTTTGTATCATCTTTACTAAACGTATTCCAGTGTTGGTGGGCGTGGGGGTGGGGAACTCATTTTTAACTTTGGTTTTATGGTACAGGTGAATTTATTTATGCTATTATGTGGTGACTGGGTGGAGGGCGGGGCGCTAGTTAGGAGAGGATACGATGGGTTTATTGACAGGTAGTGATGTCCCCTGGGACAAGGGGGAAAATCTCCTTTTAAAGGTGTTTTTTGTTTTTCTTATTTAGAAATAGTTTTTAACGAAATTGTCGATAATGTGTTAAACATTTTCTACTTGTGTAAATTTTCTAGGGTCTGAGCTCGGGGTGTTTTGGGTGGGGTTCTTCCTCCCGGGGTCTCGGTCTTCCCTGGACGATCATGGTTAGTCCTTCGATTAGCTGTTGCACCTGGAACGTCAAGGGGAGTAATTGACCAATCAAATGGTAGAAAATGCTATCAAACGTCAAAAATGAAAGGGCTGATATAGCTCTCTTACAGGAGACACACTTACTGGATAAAAAAACACTTAAAATTACAACAAGGAGGATTTGATCAGGCCTTCTTTTTATCTTTTAGTTCCAAAAGTAGGGGAGTAGTCATTCTCATTCGGGAGTACCTTCCTTTCAAAATCATAAGTCAGATAAAAGATGTTTCTGGACGGTATATCGGGATAAAAGCCCACATAAATGTAGAGGAGTGTGGAATTTTGAATCGTTTTTGTTCCCTGGCACACCCGTTCAAATTTATAATGGAAGCATTCTCCAAACTGATGGCTTTTGGGGCTCATCACACAATTATAGGAGGAGATTATAATTGTACTATGGACCCAGAGATAGACAGAATGCCCAGGAGTACTGTGGGTATATCTCTTAGATCCAGACAATTGGCAGATTTGAAGAAGGAGCTAGGGTTAGTAGATGTGTGTTGGTGATTTCATCCGCAGGGCAGAGATTTTACTTTCTACTCTAACCCACATAAGTGTCATACTAGAATTGATATGTTTTTTGCTCCCTCGACCTTTTTGAACTCCATATTTTCCTGCAAAATAGGTAATATAATAATCTCTGATCATGCTGCAGTATATATGGAAGTAACACTAGGGACGATGAGACAAGGCCCCGACATTGGCATATGGATTCCTTCTTAATGAAGAATAGTAAATGCGTAAAATATTCTCTCAAGAATTCAAAACCTTTTCGCAAATTAACTCAGGCAAGGCCAGTAACCCGTCTATGATGTGGGAGACCACTAAATCTTATGCGCGAGGTCTCATCATACTCGGTGACCCAGAAAAAAAATGGGTGATCAACAGTGTGTACTGGAGGCTCGTATGAAGGCAGCTGAGACAGCATAGCTGATAGGCCCTCTGTTGCTAAATTACAAAGAATTACAGCCCTTAGAGCAGCTCTGAATACTGCAAAGTGGCAAACATTATTTGCAAAACAAAGACTTTATGAATACAGTGATAAGCCTGGTAGATAACTAGCATACCTTGCAAGGATAAAAAAGGCACCGCAAGCTATCATGTCCATTAGGGAAAGTTCCGGTAGTTTGCCTCATGACCGGAAAAGGATCACTACAGCCTTCAGAAGGTTTTATTCTAATCTGTATACATCACAGGGTTGTGAAGACAGTGCTAAGAAGATGGAGTTCTTTCTTAAAAGCCTGGCCTTTCCAGACTTAATCCCAAAAGAGGTGTCGGTCCTGAATGCACCCCTGACAACCGAGGAAGTACTTAATGAAATCAGGCAGCTTTTGAGCGGTAAAGCACTTGGCCCAGATGGATTCCAGGCTGAATTCTACAAAGCGTTTGTAGGGGTACTTGCTGGTCCACTTATAGACATATATAATTATTCATATAGTCAGGGCTGCCTCCCACATTCGATGAGAGAAGCAAATATTTCTCTCATCCTTAAAAAAGGAAAGGCCCCAGAAGATTGCACATCATACAGACCAATATCTTTGCTAAATGTAGATTTTAAAATTCTTTCTAAAACATTAGCATTAAGGCTGGAGAGGGTTTTCCCACACATCATAAAAGAGGATCAGACGGGATTCATTAAGGGCCATAGATCATTTAATAATATTAGAAGGGTTTTAAATGTAATCCAAATCTGTCATCAGGAAAGAAAACCAGGAATAGTAGTCACTTTAGATGCGGAGAAGGCATTCGATTGGGTTGAACGGTCATACCTGATTTACACACTGGAAAAGTTCGGTGTCAGAGAGGTATTCACCAAATTGGTCTCAATATTGTACAACGACCCCAAAGCAGCAGTGATTACTAATGGATTATGCTCAGATAACTTCAGTGTGGGTAGCAGCTCTCGTCAGGGATGTCCTCTCCCACCGTTATTATTCACGGTAATAATTGAACCACTAGCAGAAGCTATACGGGCTGATTTTAATATAATGGCTCTGAGGGTTGTTTCCGGTAAAGATAAAATTACCATTAACGCAGACGATGTTCTTCTTTTTCTTAGTAATCCGTTCATATCCTTGCCCCACCTGATCCAAGTAATTAATCTATTCAGTGTGTTCTCAGGTTACACAATCAATTTCGTAAAATTGGAGGCCATGCCAATGGATGGTTTTGCTATTATGTGCAATTTATCGGACGGATCTTGCTTTCCCTTTCGGTGGTCTCTGGAGAGTTTTTTTATATTTAGGGATTTTTATCATCCCAGTATTTGGTTAGCTGTGCAAAGCCAACTTTGTGCACCTATTAGTGAGGATAAGGCAGGACCTTCAACTTTCGGGGATGTCCCGATATTTTGGTTTGGCAGAATAGCTCTAATTAAAATGAATAATTTGACTCTATACCCTATGTGAATGATCCCTGTGATGTTGCCCAGGCATTGTGTCAACTATACGGTTGGATTGGTTCTTCCATTTGGAATCATAGACGGCCCCTTATTATAATAAAGAAGCTGCAGCTTCCACAAGCAAGAGGAGGACTGGATTTTCCAGACTTTAAGAAATATCAGCTGAGTTCTCTGTTAAGCTACATAGCCGAGTGGGTCTGGCTGGACAATCTGGCTGGACATTGCGGCTTCTCAAGCAAAGTATCCCCTCATTAATCTCTTATTTTTAGATAAGATGAAAGTCATCATGGACCATTTATAAAAACCCTAAATATAATTAACGCTTGGAAAATAATGTGGCATGACGAAGGTAATTCACAAAAAAAACCTCACCATATAATCCTATAGTGGGAGCATGGGATTTTCAACCGGGGTACAGAGACGCTTCATTTAAAATCTGGAGGTCCAGGGGTATTTCTTGTTTAGGGGATCTGTTCGATGGGGAGGTTATGATGTCACTTGAACAGCTGCAGTAGAAATTTGGACTGCCTTGGAAGATATTTTTCGATATTTCCAAATTCGAGATTATACACAGAAGAAGACCACATTATTGGATAGGTCTTATAAATCGGATAGGGAAAGAAGAGTGGCCAATGGGTCCACCCTCGGTCAGCACTCTTTATCACTCATTACAGAACGAAGTATCAAAAGACGTGGAAAAATTGTTTAAAACATGGAATCAGGAATTTGTATTGGAAATCCCTTTAGAAATATGGGATCGACATCTGAAAAAATGTCAGAAAGCTCTCCATTTGTAATAGAACCCAAGTTATTCAACTAAAGGTACGCCATAGGACTCATATAGCACCGGAACGACTGATAGAATTTAGGGCAGGAACATCTCCAATGTGTCCTCAATGTAAAATAGAAGTGGGCACTCTCACACAATGCTTATGGTCATATCATTGGTTACGTAAATACTGGACCAGAGTAGCAAATGCGCTGACAGAAATCTTGGGAGCGGAAATTGAAGTAGATCTAGTATCGCCTTTCCTGGGCTTTTCGAACCTGCCCTCCCTGGATGTGCACGGGAGAAAATTATTTTCCATTCTCTCCTTTTGTGCAAGGAAAGAATTCTTAGTAAATTGGGTAGCTGAATGCCCTCCAGGACCTTCTATTTAGCACAGGTTCAACATGGAATGCATTCCCCTTGACTTACTTATGAATATGGTGCACCAAAAAAAATAAATTATTCTATAAAATATGGCAACCCTTCCTGACCAAACAGATACAGATATTTCGTCAATATTATCAGGGGCATTTATCTACGTGAGGTAGTGGTTCTGGATGGTCCTGGGGGGCCCGGGAGAGGAATACCGTCTGAATACCGGTTTTATTATGACTTGATGTTAATTCCTTCTGAGCATGTACTTCATTATTAAATTACTATGTTGTCTTTTCTTGGGGTAATCTAAGATATTCTATTATATGCTTTGGTTATTTGTAGGTTAGATTAGTTCTTAGTTGAGTGTTTTTTTCTGCTTTTTTATGTGTTTGTTCTGTTTTGGTAATTATGTATTTAATATTTAATGGTATATTAGTATTTATATTTGTTTGTGTTTTTTTGTAAGTTTGTAAAAATGTTTTAAAAATGTCTTTTTCTTCAATAAAAATATCTATAAAAAAGTCATGGATTTATGATTCAGTGACGGAATGAAAAAGATAATGGCTATGAAACAGAAAGGACTTGGGCCAGTGACTGAGGAGATCTGAGGGAAGTACAGTAATATCTCACAGTCCCGAGTATTCAACCATCACTCCTTCTGACAAATGGAATGAAATGTAATTCAGAGCAAGAGAACAGATGACGTTTTGTACATGGAATGCTGAACGACAATGTGAATAGATCAGGATAATTTTAAATGTGATAAGCAGAATTATATTTTTTATATAAACTGTTTAATCACATTTAATACAGATTTTAATATTGTTTATAACTGGACGGGATATTCAGAAATGAAAAAAAGACACAAATAACAGTGTGTGGGGTAATAGGGAGTTACAACAGAGTAAGAGTTAGAATACAGCTCATACTGTGCTGATACAGAGATGATGGGTTGCATGGCAACCATATTGGCTGAAATTATTCAGAGAAACATATTGAAAATGTTCAGAAACTGAGGAAACAATTTTGGTCATAAAACGCACAGACACTGTCATAATTAATAAACTTTTCCTATTTTTTCTTCAAGTGTAGCTGTATTTCAAAGGCCTTTTATATCAAAATAACTTTGATGAGATCCACGCATTTTTTTTCAGAACTTAAAAAAGGAACCAAATCCAGTGTAATACAAGTGTCACTGGCACAAGCAATGGGAACAGGAATGGAGCATATTTTGCAAATATAACCGGGTTCAACATCTAGACCAATCAAACAATAAAGCAAAATATAGAGGTAGTGGAAATCTGAAATGCAAATGCAAAATGATGGAGAAATGCAACAGATGACGCAGGATCTGGGCAGAGGCACAGATTTAACATATCGAATCTGATAGGAACCTGTTCTGAACAAGTCATATTAGACTCAAAAAAGGTTAATTCCATTTTTCTCTGCCCCGATACTGCCAGAACTGTGGGTTTCTCTCCAGAACTTTCAATTGGTGCAATGTCAGGAAACAGAGTAATAGTGGGCGGTAGCGTTTTGGACTGGAGGCTTGTGTCCAGCAGTATTCCGCAAAGGTTGATTCTAGGTTTTCATTGTTTGTCATTTATGTAAATGTTTTGCATGAGAATATGGAAGGCGTTGTTAGTAAGTTTGCGGATGACACCATAACCGGTGGCACAGTGGACAGTGAAGAAGGTTTTCTACAATTACAAAACGATCTTGATCAAATGGGGCAATAGGCTGACAAACACGAGATAGAGTTCAATCTGGATGAATGCGAGGTGCAGACAATAGTGTGTGTTTGCTGCTGTCTGATGCACCAAGAATGGGATGCTTTTATTCCCCATCTCCTGGGTTCAACACATCGATATCATTCATGATATTTGAGCGGCCTTACCGCACACAATTTCTTTGGATTATCCTTAAACTTTTTGGCTCATGTTATCTCATATCTCCTTTTTGCTTTCCTGATTTCTCTCGAAGTAATGCCCCACACTCTTTATATTGATTAACTTTATTCAATTGAATGAAGTATTTATATCTAAAGTAACATTTTCTTTGATTCTTCAATGAAACCTCAATAACTGTAGTTTTCCATTGTTCCTTAACGTTACTTAACCTTTCCATTGTTCCTTAACTCTAACAGGAACATAATGCCTCTCAACTCTCGTCGTCACACTGTTGAACGCCTCACAATTGTCAGACCTCGTTTTACTTGTCAATAGTCTACTCCAATCAAACTTGGAAAGTCATTGTCCCATGCCATTAAAATTTATGATTCACCAATTTAAAAAAAAATCATGAAAAGCTTATTCTTTTCCGTAACCATTATGGAACTAATAGAGTTGTGTCTGAAATACCCAAAATATTCGCTCACATTTACTTCAGTCACTTGCCCTGCCTATTGCACAAAAGTTGGTCTGGTTTTGCTCCTTCTCTATTAGGATCATCTACATATTGATGAAGAAAGTTTTCGTGAACACATTGGACAAATTATTCACCATCCAACCCTTTAACACTGTGGTAGTCTCAGTCAGTTTTTCAAAAATTAAAATCCCCGTTATTATAACCTTATTAAGCTTGCATATATACGAAATTTCCCTGCATGTTTGTTTCTCATTTTCTTTCTTACTGTTGGAGACCGTACAGTACAATATCATCAACGTGCTCTTTCCTTTCTTACTTTTAATTTCTACGAATATATTTTCGCTGGACAATTTGTCACATATGAGAATGTTGTGCAATCTCTTCAAAGTGATATTTAATTTCTTATCGAAAATACTACCCACTTATTTTAACTGGATGATTTTTCAGAAATATCTTCCCCAGTTACAGCAATAATTTACTATTTAATCAAAAATGGCAGGCCTCCTCCTCCCCGCCTTCTGCATGACTTTTTCCATCTTTTGTATGATAATTAACACCTGAAACGTTGAATTGCCAGTCTTGATCAACTCTCAGGCGAAAGTGAGGACGGTAGATGCTGGAGATTAGAGTCGAGAGTGCAGTGTTGGAAAAGCAACGCAGGTCAAGCAGCATCCGAGCAGCAAGAAAATCGACGTTTTTGGCAAAAGTCCTTCATCAGCCCATTCCTGATGAGGGGCTTTTGCTCGAAACGTCAATTTTCCTGCTCCTCACATGCTGTCTGACCTGCCGTGCTTTCCCAGCACTACACTCTCGACTTGAACATCTCTCAACCAACTTTCCGTAATAAATATGATGTCCCAGTCCCATATTCTTAAATATGCCCTGAGTTCATCAGCCTTCCCTGTGAGACCCCTTACATTGGAATAAATGAAATTTAATGCTTCAGAATTACGATTTACTTTTGACTCTCTCGTCTTTCTTTTATAATTGACATGCTCTCCTCACATTCATAAAAATCCCCATCCATCCTACCATTTCTAATGCTGCTTGGAATATCTCCCTTGCCGTCTCTATCAATATAAATTCTCCACACATCGAACGAGCAAATCGCCCTGCTAAGATATTGGTTGCTTTCCAGTTTAGATTAGACCAATCCTTTCTGATTAGGTCTTTTCTATTATAAAATAGATTCCAATCTCCCAAAAGTCTAAATCCTTCAACGGCACAGTAGCTCTTCAGCCGTCGATTTTTCTCCTTCAACCTTTTGCACCCTCTCGGTTCAGCTTGGCATTGGGAATAAACCAGAAATTACTACTTCTAAGGTTTTAATTCTAACCTTCGACCTCACCTCTTAAATTTACTCTGTACTGCTTTAATCTTTCCCTAAAAATATAATCCCTACAAATATGTACAATAACTTTTGACTGCTCAATCTCCCCTTTAACAATGTTCTTGAAATGGTTCGAGGCGTTCTTAATCCTAGCACAGGGAAAGCAACAACCCATCCTAAATCTATGGTCACTGCCACAGAATCTCCTGTTGATGCCCCTGACAGAAGAGTCCACTGTAGCAATAATACTACTAAATCTTCTCAAACGCTGCCGAACATGAGAATCATTCCAAGTGTCCAATTTTGATTGCTCTGCCATTTTCCTCAGAGAGACAATCCCCCTCAGCAGTTCTAAAAACTGAAATTCATTTTGATAGAGTAATAGCTACCGGAGAGGTTGCAGAGAAGGTGCACGTGGATGTTGCCCGGTATGGAAGGTGTTATTTGTGAAGAGAGGTTGAGTAGGTTAGATTTGTTTTCAGTAGAAAAAAGGAGATTGAGGGGGGTCCTGATTGAGTTTTACAAAATCATGAAGGATATCGACAGGATAGATGGAGATAAGCATTTTTCTCTGGTGAAGGCTTCAATAACGAGAGGTCACGCTTTCAAGATGAGAGGAGAAAAGTTTAAGAGGGATAACACACGGCAGTTGCTTCACACAGAGGGTGGTGGGTGTCTGGAACCCGTTGCCAACAGAGGTGGTCGGGGCAAGCTCGGTAGATAATTTTAAGATGCATCTGGACAGATGCATGAGTAGGTCGGGAGCAGAGAGATACAGATGCTTAGTAATTGGTTTAGACAGTACGCTTGGATCGGTTCAGGCTTGGAGGGCCGAAGGCCCTGTTCCTGATCTGTAAAATTTCTTTGTTCTTTGTTCTTTCTAAATATTGGTCTTTGGATCATAGTTGGGAAAATGTATCTGTGTTTCAGCACCTTGGCGAGTTGAATGGGATAGCAGTTTATTATTTCAATGAAAGACTGCGAATCTGAAGCATGAGAAACTGGTAAACCTGGATAACAAAACAACTTCTGCACCAGCATCACATTTTGGGGAAGCAATATAAATCCTGAAATGTTTAAAAACCAAATGCATTTTGAAACAGGAAAGTTTTTCTACAGTTTACAGATTGATGATGAGACCACTTTCAGAGTTTTTAAATTGTCATGATTCCTTCCCTCAGCATGGTCATTAAACTGGCTCTACCTGTTTATTCGACTAACCTTTACTTTCTGCTCAATTTCTGACCGGCTGCATTGGTTCCCAGCCTCCCATATCATCAGTTTAATTCTGCACGATCATACCTCCCTTGCAGGATGTTGGGGCCCCTCCAGTTAAAGTGCACACTTTCCTTTTTCTACAGTTGCCACGTGGACTGGACGCGATTCGAATCATTAAAAACTCAGAAACAATCCTCCCAAACTAGCTCTTTGCCACATATTCAACTGCACTATCTTCCTCTTCTTTGCCTCACTTTCAGGTGGCACAGGGAGTAAACCCAAGATGACAACCCTGGAGATCCTGCTTTTAAACTTACTCCAAACTCCCTGAACTTTCTTTGCAGGACCTTTCAACCTTTCACTCTTCTTACCGATATCATTGATATCAATGTGAACCACGACAGCTGGCTGTTTACCCTCCCACTTCAATATACCCTGAGCATGCTCAGAGACATTCTTGATCCAGGCACCGACTGCCCTTTTTACGAAGAAATCATACAATTGTAGAATCCCTACAGTGGGGAAACAGGCCATTTCACACAGCACGTCCACGCTGACCTACCAAGAAGTAATCCACCCTGACCCATTCCCCTACTCTATTACTCTGCATTTAACCCTGAATAATGCATCTAACCGACAACTATGAGCAAAAAAATAATCAACCCCGACCCATTCCGCTACACTTTGTTGAATCCGCTTTCTCACAACAGATATACCAGATGTAACCCCCTTTACAAGTTGATTAGGGGGTTAGATAGGGTTGACAGTGTGAACCTTTTCCCGCGTATGGAGTCGGGTATTACAAGGGGGCATAGCTTTAAATTAAGGGGGGGTAGATATAGGACTGAAGTTAGGGGTCGGTTCTTCACTCAGCGAGTCGTAAGTTCATGGAATGCCTTGCCAGTGGTGGACTCTCCCTCTTTATGGGCATTTAAGCGGGCATTGGATAGGTATATGGAGGATAGTGGGTTAGTATAGGTTAGGTGGACTTGGATCGGCGCAACATCGAGGGCCAAAGGGCCTGTACTGCGCTGTATTCTTCTATGTTCTATGTTCTAACTACAGAACATTCCAAGCAACGTCTGGTTTTATCGCCGATGATAAGGGCATATTGATAAAAACGAATTGAAAAAAAAACAGCTGAATTTCAACTTTAGGGAGAAAATTTAATATTTGGTCGTTCAATAATGCCAGTAAATTTTCATTAAAGTAATGCTGTTCAGTCCAAGAACATCACTTGGTCACTTTCCCAATTCATGAATAAAGGAGATTTTTACATCACTTTTGATGTCAGAAAGCTTGAAAATGTTGCACGTTTACTCCATCATATGGGAATGTGATTGCATCACATTCTTTCATCTCACTCACAATGCATTACTTTGTTGAAGAATACCAGTAACATTTTAAGTAATTGGAATGATAACTGGAAAGATATATTTACGTAAAGGAAGAATGAGAGGAAATGGGTCTTTTTTTGGAACTAAGACTATTATGTGAACTTACTAAGTTGATCAAATTTATGGAAAGCTATGCAGGGCAGATAAAGGATATTGTTATGAACGTGTAGACGTCTATGTTACCTTTAAGAGAGACTGGAAGCTGGCACAAAGTGTTCTGAAAGAAGTTAAAATGTAACATTTGACCGTGAAATCAACAGTGAGGCTGAGTTGTCACGGAAAAAAACCCAATTCAAATTCGACCAGTCCGTTTAACATATGCCCCAACATACTGAAATCAAATTGTTTGAAGTATAATGTATTTGATGACATCAAAATCAATGAAATGATCCGAAGTTTTGAGGTATAAAACCGGACATTTGAATATTTAGTGGGACAACTGCCAAGGACATCCACAAAAATTGACTGGAGCTGAAGAGCTTCCTGAAGGAACCTGTCTATAAGAAGTTTGCACAGCAGAACATCGAAGCTGAAAGAGCGTAACATCTACAGAGCAAAATCTACAAAGGAGAATGGACAAAGCTGACTGGTTTTGAAACACGATTATATTTTTTGTAAACCTTAATCGGAGTTTTTTGTTTCACCAGACCAGTATTGTAGAATGGGAGGTAAAAGATACGTTTAATCGAAGGGATTTCTAAATAGTTGTTTGTTTTATTATTCTCTGTCGTTCTTAAATAACAAAGTTGTTAATTTTACTTTAAACAGTGACTCTGTAAATGGATCTTTGCCACTCGAAACTTATGAGGTTACAGCATGAGGTGAACTTGTGCTGTGTGGCTGTTTTAAATCAGGAGAGGTGTTAACCCTGTGTTGTTACAGTTTGGGGCTATCGTTCGCGATTTGAATAGGGTGAGACAAATCCAAACTGAGATCTTGGTAGATTTGAATAGATTTGAGGTATGAAAAAAGCACAGCATAATTAAACATTTGCACGATAGTTTCTGAGATCTTTAAATAAAATATCATGGAAACAAATAGTTTAATTTCGATAACTTGTGATTGGTTAAATTAAAGGTGAGAGAAATAGCTCTAAAAATTTTGAGAGGTTTGAAGATGATCCTCAAATTTGCCAAGAAAGTTTAGAAAGAAAGATAAAGGCCAAACTTGTAGATTTAGCGAAGAGCATAGTTTTGTGTTTAACCAAAAAAAAAGTAAAGCTGAAATTGTCAGGGAATTACTCAAACACGAAGGTGTATCAGAGAAACCGACAAGTGCAGTACAGTGAAAATATACTTAAATTACAATTGAGGAAAATTGAGTTTAAAGATAAACAAAGGGAGAGAGAAAGAGAGAGAGAAGACACAGAAAGCAAGACAGAAGAGAGAGAGAGAAAAAAGGGAAAGAGAAGGTTCGCAGCTGAGCAAAAAGAGAGAGAATTTGAAATTGAGATGTTGCGATTTAGTCAGCGAAGTCACGTTAACAGGGAAGATTAAAAGGGAAGATAGTGATACATACAACTATGTTAGAACTCTGGCACATTTTGATGAGAAAAATGTTGAAGCAGTAGAGCTGAAAGGCGGCACGGTCGCACAGTGGTTAGCAATGCTTCCTCACAGCGCCAGAGACCTGCGTTCAATTCCTGCCTCCGGCGACTGACTGTGTCGAGTTTGGACATTCTTCCCCGTGTCTGCGTGGGTTTCCTCCGGGTGCTCCGGTTTCTTCCCGCAGTTCAAAGATGAACAATCCCGGTGAATTTCACATGCTAAATTGCCCGTAGTGTTAGGTGAAGGGATAAATGTAGGGGAATGGGTCTGGGTGGGTTGTGCATCGGTGTGGTCTTGTTGTGCCGAAGGGCCCGTTTCCGCACTGTAAGTAATTTAATGTATTCCTATTTCATTGAAAACTTGGCTAGGCAGATAGAATGGTCCAAGGATTTATGGAGAATGCTAGCGCGGAATAAACTGGTAGGTAGGGTGATTGAAGTATATTCACCACTGTCAGATGAGGAGTTTGAGATTCTGAAGATGTCAAAAAAGCTATTTGACGTGCTCACAAATTGGTACCAGAAATATATAGACAGCAGTACAGAAACATAAAGGATGAACCAGGTCAGGCTTATGTTGTGTTTGAAATAACTAAACATAGGCATTTTGATAGATGGATTGTTGCTTTAAAGATAGATACCACATATGAGGCTCTAATGGAGATTATTCTGCTGAAGGACTTGAAGAACTCACTTCCAGAGATGATAAGAATTCATGTGGAGGAACAGAAAGTGCAGGAATTGAGAAGGGCAGGAGAATTAGCAGATGAATACATATTGCTGCATAAGACAAGCTTCCAGCCAGAATTTCGTCCTGTGAGGGATATAATTTTGCGAGAAGGAAAGATGCTACAGCATAAAAGAAAGAGTAGAGAATAAGAGTTTACTGCAGAAGATGCCCAAGAGAACTGAAAGGAGGAAGGGCCTCAGGTATTTTTACTGTCATAGAATGGGACACAGAACATTTCAGTGGCGGTGGTTTCAAAAGGGCACTGGTAAAAGGTATTTTCACTGCCATAAACTGGGATACGTAAGGTCACAGTGCTGGTCATTAAGAAAGGCATTGTGGGCGAAGATATGGTAAAATAAGTTAATCCAGTGGCATTCGTGAAAGTATTAAAGGAAACCTCAACAAGAACCGAAGAGCTGCAGGAAAGTGCACAGCCTCGGCAGGGGCTGGGTATGGAGTTAGTATCTGATCTCTATAAAGAATTCGCCGCTGTGAGTAAAGTTTACTCAGAAACAACAAGGGGAGGGAGAAGAAGTTATCATTTTGAGAGATACAGGATCTAACCAGCTTCTAATAGTAAGAGATGAGCATATTTGCAGTCTTTCTGAAAGGTTACCCGAGAGTGTCGTAATTTGTGAGATAGTTAGACAGAAATTTAGCCTTCCTCTACATTAGATCAGATTGGAGTGCCTACTCAGGTCTGGGGAAGTAACCGTGGGACTGACTAACAGAGCGTCAGTTCCATGAATCCAGTTTGTTCTTGAGAATGGTTTAGCAGGGTCCAAGTTGGGAGCAATACCCCTAGTTGTGGAGAGTCCCAAATAAGACCAAGAAACGGAGGAGTTAAAACAGAAAAATATTGGTATTTTACCAGACTGTACAGTAACCAGATCCTACGATCATAAGTCACAGCAGGAAGTACAAACTAAAGATAACGATGAAGGAGTTCAGGTTCAGTGAGCTGACATCCTGTTTGACGTAATGGTGCAGGGAAATCATGAACAAAGAGAGGGTCAGACTATTTAGTCCTGAAAGGCATAAGGATCTGCAACAGACAGGCAAGATGATAAAAGATATATATGTGGATGCGTAATCCGAGAGTGAAGCAGAGATGTTCCTGAGGGTTATTACCAGAAATATAGCATCTTAAGACGGAAGTGGAATCTACGGCAGGTGAGTGCAGAGGAGTAATGTGCTGAAGTGCACCAGATTATGTTGTCGGTGGCATAGTGACAGAAAGTGTTACGGGTAGCACGTGAACTCTCAGTGGGAGGTCACTGAGTAGTATGAAAGATTCAAGATAAGGGGCAAATACATGTTTATTGACCTGAAATGCACACAGATGTGGTTAACTTTTGGCATACGTGTCATACATGCCAAATAGTAGGTAGGCCACAGGCAGTAATGAAACTAGCACCTTTGTTGCCAATTCCCACATTCGAAGATCCCCCTTTTGGGTTATAACTGAGTGTGTACGTCTCCTTCTGAAAAGTAGAGGAGAGAAAGAATTGGAAAAACATGTGTTAGTTACTGCCCCACAGAGTGAGGAATCAAATACAAACGTTGTGAATTTTGACGTGCCTCAAAATGTTAAAAAAGTAGAAGTCCTTGAGCAGTGGGATAGGTTAGTAAATTACCTGTCTCAGGAGCACTGAACGCTGTTGAAATGTTTGTTATTGCAGTATGAGTGCATATGTAAGAACAATATGGGGGGGACTAATGCTATTTACATGAAGTAGACTTGGGAATAATGTCCCGATAAAACAACATCCATATCGTCTTAATCCTCTCAAAGCCAGACCGGCCCAGAAGGAGGTGGAGGTCATGCTCAATGAGGTCATCATCAAACCAAGCCAGAATGAGTGGAGCTCGCCGATCATCTTAGTTCCCAAACCGGATGGGACTCAATGATTTTGGCTGGATTATTGGAAGGTCAACACTATTACAAAATCAGACTTATATCCAATACTGACTTTGGATGACTGTATCGAGAAAGTTGGACAAGTCAGTTACATCACCAAGTTGGAGTTAATGCGTAGTTTCTGGCAGGTACCTTTATCAGAGATGGTGAAAGGCATTTCTGAATTTTAACGCCAAATGGACCGTATCCAACCCATTCCTAAGGCTCATGGTCAGAATTGTGGACTGATTAATAAACTCTGCAGTCTGTTTGGATGATGTAGTGATCTTCTGGAAAGATCATTGGTAAAGTTGGAAGAGCCTTTTGAACGAATACAAGAAACAAACCTGAAGATAAAATTAAGCAAAACTAAATTCGCGAAAGCAGACGTAATGTCCTTGGACAAAATATTAGTCATGGAAGGTTGACCCCATGGAACGCAAAGTCAAAAGGTTCCGAGGAATTTCCACGACCAGCCTCGAAGAGAAAGGTGCTTCGCTCCTTCGGAGTCAGAGTATCCTATCAGAAGTTTGTTCCAAACGTCAGCAGTGTAGTGGCACCATTAATCGACTTCCTGAAGAAGAACACAAAGTTTTGTTTGACAGAACAATGCCAGGAGGCATTCGACCATTAAAAATAAATATTGGCCACCAAACCAGTTTCAGCTACACCAAACGCTTCAACACCTTTCAAAGTTGCCGTCGACGCGAGTGACATAGGAGTTGGAGCTGTACTGCAACAGGACAATGAGATGGGATCGTAGTTTTCAAAGAAACTCAACATCCACCAGAGAAAATAGTCCACGATTGAGAAAGAACTATTGCGTTTGGAACGAGAGTTATAACATTTTACTCATAGACAGTGTTTTGGAGACGGTTGTGAATCCGGATCTCAATCTGCTTACATTCTTTGAAATCTTTAACGACTATTTCATTGGAGTCTTTTGTTGCAGACTTTTAATTAAAAAATCGTACATGTAGCGTGTCATAAGAATGTAATCGCAAATGCGTTCTCACAGATTCAACTGATACAATTTCGACGAGATTTGTATTTATCCAATGTTAAATATAGGTAAATGGGAGGAAGTTAAAGTGAACTTAGATTTAACTTACCTGTATGTTATGGTGATGTGTTTAAAAATAGAAAATCAAATAATGAGACCGTGTTTTCATTATGATGATTCTTTTTTGAGAGAGAAGGTGTTATGGATGTGTAAAGCATACTGTACGTTTAAGAGAGTTGAAGGATTTACAAGAACAGCGAGTTCTAGAAAATTTACGAAGTAACATTTGGTCCAGAAGCTGGCAGTACCTGGGTTGCCATGAGACAAAAAATAAAATCAAATTTGATCAATCCGTTTAAATTATGTCCCAAGAAGCTAAACTACAATCGATTTTACATTTGGCAATATTATTTTAAAAAATGAAATTACCGATGCTTTGGGGTAGAAAGCTGAAAACAAAATGACCAGCTGGCGGAGAACTGCCACGCCACCAACATCTGCAGACTGCCCGGAGAATAGCTCTCCTAAATATACCTTTAATTATCATTGACCTGTGAAACAGAAACTCTATGGAGAAGAAACGAAGACAGAGAAAGTTACAAATGGAAGATTCGACAACTGGCTGGTTCTGGTGTATCTTAATTGTGGGGTGTATCGGGCCAGTATTGTAGAAGAGAAAGTAAAAGATAGGTCAGAGAAAGGGAGAATAATTAATTGTTAGTTAATTATTCTCTGTTAGACTTTTTTAAAAAGTTGTTAATTTTTACCTTAAATAGTGACCTTTAGCATGGTTATTGGCCGTCCGAATTTTTACAGATTACAGCACTGGTTCAATCTTTTCTGTGTTGCAAAGTTTAAATTAGCGCGGGGTGGGGGGGAGAGGTGGTTTCCCCCGTGTTGTAACACATTAACTCGGACGTATCTGCACAGATGCTGTCAGACCTGCAGAGCTTTTCCAGCACATTTCTGTCTAAGTTTCTGGTTTACGAAATCTGCAGTTTTCTTGACTTTCTTATGTGTATCATTGACAGCCACGGTTGAGGTCCTGGAGGACAGGAAGACAACTAATGTTGCTACATTATTTGCAATTTGGCTGCAAGAAAAACCCAGGGAACTACAGACCAGTGAGCTTGATGTCAAGGGTGGATAAGTGTTTGTAGTAGCTTCTGAGAGGCAGGATTTACATGCATTTGGAAAGGCAAGGACTGATTAGGGATATTCAGCATGGCTTTATGTCTGGGAATCCATGTCTCACAAACTAGATTGCAATTTTTGAAGAGGTGATTGGGAAGATAGATGAAGGTAAAGAAGTATACGTTATCTACGTGGACAACGTGGCCTTAGTGAGGCCCAACAAGTTTCCACATGGTAGCCTGGTTAATAAGGTTAGATCACAGGAGATCAGGGAGAGCGATCCAATTAGATACAAAACTGGCTTGACCGTAGAAGACAGAGGGTGCTCAGAGAGATTTTCTGTTCCAATTGGAGGCCTTTGTCCAGCGTTGTGCCACAAGGACCAGGCTGCTGTTGTTCATTGTTTTTGTAAATGGTTTGGATGAGAACATTGGAACCGTGGATAGTAATTTGGAGATGAAACCCCCAAAATTGGAGTTTTGCTGGACAGTGAAGAAGGCTATCTTAGAGAACAAAGATATCTTAATCTACTTTACAAATGGGCTGAGGGTTGGCTGATGAATCTTCATGCAGATAAATGCGAGATGTTGCATTTTGTTAGGCAAACGAGGGTAAGATTTATTCAGAAAATGGTAGCGCACTGGGGAGTGTTGCCAAAGAGAGAGATCCAGGGTCCAGGTACATAGTTCTGTGAAAGTGGAGTCGCAGATTGACAGGGCAATAAATAAGGCGTAAGGCAATCTGTCTTCCATCGGTCAGAGCATTGATTGTAGGAATTGGCACATCATTTTGTGGCTCGACAAGAGAATGTTAAGGCCACATTTGAAGCAATTCTTCTCACCTTGCTGTAGGAAGGATATTATAAACTATGAAGGGGACAAAAGTATTTAAAATGATGTGACGGAGGTGGGAGATTTTGAGATGTAAGGATAGGCTGGGATTTTGTTCCTTTTGCGTTGGAGGCTGAGCGTTGACCTTTATTACATCATGAGAGGCATGGATAGGATGAATAGCCAACATCATTTCCTCCGGGTGGGTGTATCTAGAACCTGAAAGGATTGGTTTAAGGTGAGAGAGAAGACATTTAAAATAGATCTAAGGGACAGTTGTTTCTCACAGAGGGTGGTGTGTATATGTAGCGATCTGTCAGAGGAAGTGGCATGGGGAATACAATTACAACATTTGAAAGACAATTGGATGTGTACATGAATAGGAAAGGTTTGGAGTGGTGTGTGCCAAAAGAAGAAAAAATAGTAATCATTCAGTTTAGGAGACCAGGCGAGCATGGACGAGTTGGGCAAAAAGGTCTGTTTGCATATTATATGATTCTAAGAGTCTATGACTCTTTCACCCCCCTTTCATCACTTGTCCTCAATTGCATTCAATTCATTTCCATGTCAAAACACATCTGCAAATACTTGAAATGATCTAACTCTCCAAACTTTCTTAAATAGAGATTTCATGACATTGATGTGGTTCTGCAGACCACAGTAGCAGCAGAAGCAGAATTGAATTCAAACTCAATCTGTAACGTTTTTCCTGGGATAATCCCTCAGTCTACTATTCCAATCAAGTTGATCTGTGGTTCAGTGATGTATAGGTGAACGTGCCAGTGTCCCAATTGTGTGTACCTAAACCTGATGACAATCTGTTAAAGCTACCATGATTGACTGCTTGCATTTCAAACAGCAGAACTAACATCTGATAGAGAGGAAGTAATGATCCCAACACCAACAAAAAAACAGTACTGTCACTTCCAGCCATAAATGGTGATAGACGGTTAAACAATTTCATGGAGGAGAGGGCTCCACTATTATCCCAATCCTAAATAATGGAACAGTCCTGTACATCAGTGTAAAAGATAAGGATGTAGTTTTGGCAAGATACTCCGCCAGACATGTTGAGTGGATGATCCACCTCACCCTCGCCATGATGCCCATAGAATAACAGATGCCCACCTTCAATCAAATTGAGTTGCTGCAAGTGACATGAAGAAACAAGTAAAGACAATAGATACGACAAAGGCAATGGGCCCTGACACCATCCCTGCAGCAGTGCTGAAGACTTGTGCTGCACAACAAGCCGTGTCTCTGGGGAAGCTGTTCATTCCAGCTCCAACTCTGACATCTTCTTGGCAATGTGGAAAATTGCTCAGCTATGTCCAGTCCCCTAAGAGGAGAATAATTACAATCTGACCATTCACCACCCCCTCATTCCCATCACGATTGTTAAACTGATAGAAGTTATTTTTGACAGATCTGTCAAACAGCACAGAAATAACCAGCTCAGTGTGGTTTCCAATAGGTCCCTACGTGGAGTTGATGCTGTTGTGGAAATGTCACTGGATTACTCATCCAGACCAGGCTAATACTCTGGCAGTTAATGGAAATTAATAACATTTAATAAAATATCGAGATCGAAAATCCGGTATCAGTAACTGTGATGCTGAAATCAATGTCGATTGCAAACTCCAATTTGCTTCATCAATGTACTTTCAGGAAGTGAATTCTGGCCTGGTGAATTCCATGCATTCCTGGTCGCACCGAAAAGATACTCTAGACAAACAAGCATGTGATAAACCTTTCAATGGTCTCTAAAACGGTAAAGCAAGACACGAAATTGCATCAAATTACTCCGAGGTTTGGAAGGATAAAACTGTCAGAACTTCCCGCACCAGACTCAGTATCAGAAAAGGGAACGGGAACAGTCCTGTTGACCTTGCAGAGGCCTCCTTCCTCACATCTGAGAGATTGTGACAGCTGCACTCCTTTACTATACTGGTGTGTCGTCCATATGGTGCAGGTGATTTATCCAAATGCAGGCCAATTCGTTTTCTAACAAGTTCTTCTTGGTGATGACCACCATACTTAGCTCTGCCCTCTCACTCTCTTCAATTTTTGGGAAATTACTCGTGTCTTCCACCATTAACATTGATGCAAAGTTACTCATTCATTTCTTTGTTTTCCACTACTGTCTCTCCAGCATCATTTTCCACTGGTCCATATGTACCTATGCCTCTCTTTTGCATTTTATATATCTAAGGAACCTCTTACAGTCTCCATTCTATTACTGGTTAGCTTACATCCGTATTTAATCTTCTCTGTCCTTTTTGTTTGCTATCTGTTAGTCTTTGTAAGTTTCCCAATTCTCCAGTTTCACATTGCCCCTCACCACATTATACGCTTGCTGATTTGCTTGTATGCAATCCCTGACTTGCCCCGTCAGCCCTGGCTATCTCATCCTCCCTGTACCATGCCTCTATTCCTCGGCCAGAATCTCTGCTGTGTCTCCTGAACTAATCTTGGAATCTGCTGCCATTGCTGATCCCCGTCTTTCATGCTTGACCCTCTCCCAGTCAATTCTACCCAGCTTCTCACTTATGCCTCTGTAGTTGCCTTTATTCAGCTGAAATACTGTTATCTCTGATTCTATCTTCTCTCTCAAATTGCAGAATAAATTCAATCATGTTCTGATCATTGCTTCCGAAGTTTACCTTCCCCCTAAGCTCCCTTATCTAGCCTGCGTCATTAAATCCAATATCATCTGTTCGCGAGTGGGCTCCACCAGAAGTTGCTCCAAAAAGCTATCTCATAAACATTCTTAAAATTCCTTTTCTTGCGAACATCTACCAATCTGATGTTCCCAGTTCCCCTGCATACTGAAATCATTCATGATTACTGTACTTTGCCTTTCCTACACATCTGTTCTATCTCCTGGTGTATCTTGTGCCTCAGCTCCTGGCTTCTCTTTGGAGCCCTGTACAAGACTTCACCTGTGGTTGTCTTACCTTTGTGGTTCCTCAAGTCTGCCCACGCAGATTCTACGCCATCTGACCTTGCTTCTTTTCTTACTATTCATTTAATTTCATTTCTTACTAATAATGCAAATCCACTCCCTCTGCCCACCTGCCTATCTTTTCGATAGGATAAAAATCATTAAATATTCAGATCCCCTTGCAGCCATATCTCCGTGATGCCAATCGCCTCATACCTGCCAATTTCATTCTGCGCCACAAGATCATTTACCTTATTCCTTATACAGCATGCATTCAGTTATCACCCCTTCAGTCCTGCATTAACCGTCCCTCTTCTCATTGTCATTCATTTGTGCAGTGCGCTTGAAGTTTGATATGTTAAACATTTCCAGATGCTCTATCCTATTTATGCCTGGAGATTTTAATAATCTCTCCTGAGTTCTGTACTCTTACCTCCTCTTTTAATTCGGCTTTTCTAATTAAACCCTATAACTGCACCCCCACCCCGCGCGCACACACACACACACACACACACACACACACACACACACACACACACACACACACACACACACACACACACACACACACACACACACACACACACACACACACACACACACACACACACACACACACACACACACACACACACACACACACACACACACACACACTCCTAATCAGTTTAAAGCTCTGTCTCCAGCCCTGGTTCGGATTCACTCGGATTCTGGTCCCAGCGCGGTTCAGATAAAGACTGTCCCATCGGAGCAGGTCCTCTCCCTCCATCTACTCCCTCCATCTGTGCCTTCCCCTACCATACTTACCCTTATGACCCTTTTACTTGGGGTTTGTTCCTGTGTTTCTGTAAAAGTGGGAAACGGATGTTTATACCTACTGTTCGTACAGGCGTATCTAGCTTAACTTTCTCCCCTCACAGCATCTTATCTATTCGCCTGTAATATCTACCATTGCTTTGCAGTCACGTTTCATTCTTGCATACAAGTTTAGCTAATACAAAAACAATTATGTATTTCCTCCACATTGTTTCCATTCTTGTTGACTCAGCTCTTCGCTGAAACAATTAAACTCTGGTGTGAGTTCATTTACTATGTATGTGTAATTATAATTGCAGAAGTAACACTACTTTACCTATATCCCACAAAAGCTGGTCAGAAACGTTTTAGGTATATTCACGAAAAAGCACCACTGGAGACAGAGCAGGATACACAAAATATAGGATATAAATGGTATATTCATGGAAAACTTTTTCATTTCACTTGAAAAACTAGCTAAACAATTGCAGTAGCAAGTGAGTATGTGGCTTGTGGTGATCCAAACAGAACTTGTGGGGAGAGCAAGTGAGGTATTCGCAACACTATTCGAGGAGAGAACTGGGGAGTATGACCAGGGGAAAAAGTGCATATGAGCTTGTGCCAGAAGCCTACAGAAACGTTTCAGAAATCCAAGGCCGAATCTGGTCAAACCCATATTGAGTTTGATAGGATCAAAAAAGTAATTTTGATAGATTGATAAGAGCTTTAAAAAGAGAGCAAAGTTATGATGCACTTCGAGAGACAATTAATTTGAAGGAGTTCAAAACTTCACTGCCTGATATTTTGCAAACTCATTTGGAAGAGCAGAGAGTTAAAATGGCAAGGCTTATGAATGTGAGTATATCTAGTGATTAATCTTTCTAAAACTTGGTTTAGCTTCCAGAATCAATTTCAGTCCTTGAGAAATAGAAATTGGGGCAAAGAGAAATCTTCACGTGGAAAGGGAAAGGTAGATCTCGGTGAAGGTCATAATGATAACTTATCACAGGGAAAAAAGGAAATACTTGAAGGAGACAAAGATATTTCAAAGCTGTGATATTTTCACTGCAACAAATTAGATCATATGAAATCACTGTGTTGGTAGATTCAGGAAAAAAAACACAGATGCAGGAAAAGAGGATAAGCCTAGGAGTTTTGTTGGATTGGTAAGAGAATGCACAGTGGAAGCTAGAAAGCTGCATCAGAGTGTACAAGCTGATTGGAGGTTTGTTAAGTTGGAAATGCCGGATCTGCTTTGAAAATATACCTGCAAAGGGAAAGTTTATTCACATAGGGCAGGTAAAGAGGATGTAATATTAAGAGACACAGTATCCTCTCAGACTGTGATGATGAAGGAGATATGTACACCTGAAGAACTATTTCAAGAAAAAGGTACTACTAAAGGGAATTTACCGTGAGACAAAAAATGCAAAATTATGTAAAGCGAAGATAGAGTGCCCAGAAAGGTGTGGACAAATTGTGGTAGGAAAATTGGACAATCTCTCAGTTCCAGGAATACAATTTGTTCTTGCGAAAAATATAGCTGATTCACTCGTACGAATGCTGCCTACTCTGGTTGAAAAACCAATGGAGACGCAGGCAACTGAATCAATGCAGGAGTCTTATCGTGGAAGCTTTCCTGATTGTCGGATAACAAGGGCCCAATGACACCAGGTCAAACAGGAGAAATCAAAAATGTAAAGATAAGGAAGCTTAAGTGGCATTAACAGAGATTTATTCCATCAGAGAGTTGAGAAAAAACAGGAGCAAATAGATGATCATGCAAATGTTTTTAGTTTAGCTAAGCTAATTAATTAAAGTGGAAAGATAAAATCTTCAAGCAGTTGTATCATACGTTAGGAATTTTTTGCATGTATCCTCGATTGTTATTACATTAAAAATGATGTGTGAATGAGGAAATGGAGACGATCACATATTCAAGGAGATGATAATTGGGCAAAGTTTCATCAAATCGTATTGCCCATGGGGTACAGAAAGGAGGTGATGTGGATGGGATATGAGCTACCATCTAGAGGTCACTCAGGAGTGAGGAAAACACAGGCTGAAATACAGAAACATTTTTTCTGGCCTGGACTGCAACAGAATGTAATTGAATTTTGCCAGACGTGTCATACATGTCAGGTAATTGTAAAACACAAGCGATAATTAAACCTGCACCTTTCTTAACTATTCCAGCATTTGAGGAACCTTTTACAAGAATCTTAATAGATGACTAGGTCCCCGACCTCAAACAAAAAAGAAGTGGGCACCAGTATTTGTTAACAATAATGGATGCATCAACTAGATTTCCAGAAGCCATCCCGAGATGCAATATCACAGCTGTAAGAATTGCAGAAGAATTAATCTTTTCAAAGAAATACAGACTACCAATAGAGATACAGTGAGATCAAGGTTCAAACTTCACATCCAAATTACTCACTATATTGTCATAGGAATAAAGCAATTCAAATCGACTGCGTACCATCCAAAACTGCAGGGATCGCTAGAAAGGTGACATTAAACATTAAAGACCATGTTGAGGGTTTATGGTCAGGGTTATCCTGATGATTAGGGTAATAGAATCCCATTTGTGCTTTATGTGATCACGGATGCACCAAATTAACCCAGAGCAAATTCAATCCATTTCGAGTTAGTTTCTGGGCATTAACTGAGAGGACCGTTATAATTGAATAATGAGAAAATAGTAAATCAGAATGCAAAGGCCACACATTTGGACTAGGTCTGAAATTTTAGAGAACGATTAATAGCGCTGGGGAGTTGGCTGGACAGCATTTAAAAGTAACGCAGCTTGCAATAAAACAGGGAGCAGACAGGAAATCAAAATTTTGCAATTTTGAAATCGGGTTAAGGTTTTACTGTTACTTCCAGGGATAGGTGAACCTTGAAAAGTAAGGTTTAGTGGAGCTTACCAAATACAAAGAATATTGAGTGAGAGCAACTACTTGATAAGGACTCCAGACAGAAAGAAATCTCACAGTGTATGTCATGTGAATAAGCTCAAAATGTACTTTGACGGGGAAGGATTGCAAGAGGACAAGGTGTTAATGATTATGGCAAAGAAGGAAGAACCAAGTTCAGAGGATTATGAATCGGATATTCCTCAAATTAAAGTGGACAATGAGGTTCTTGTCTAAAATTGGGATAAATTATTGAGTTAACTTCCTGAGAAAAATTGAAATGACCAAAAAGAGATATTACTATCACATGGGGATATATGCAGATATTAACTTAGAATACTAACCTAATTGTGCACAATGTAGCTACAGTGGATGCAGTGACGTTTAAGTAAAATTCTTAGAGGGATAATTCTCTAAAGTAGGCACAGGTTCAGAAGGCGATTACCGCAATTTATCTGAAAATTGTTTGGAGACATTTAAGGACAGAAATGCTGAACTGTTAACCTGGAGCCTGTTGTAACAGCCATTCAATTAGAAAATTGTGACGGGAAAGGTCTTGAAAACATGATGGCCAATGCATTGTTGAGACTTGAGTGACAAATGCAAGCACAAAATAATGGGAGTACCACACACTGAATCCGGATGTTGCTGTGCACATTCGCATGTTTGTAGTAAACGAATGAACAAGCGCATTTTAAAGTACAAACCACTACTTTTGGGAGTTTTAAAAACAGAAGCCATCCTTCGATATTGATGATTCAATTATATATCTGAGGAGCTGTCACACAGACGGTCTCTTTACAATATTATGTTGTCTTTGAATTGTTTTCAGAGAGGTTATAAACGATCAAAGGTTCCAAAATGTCTCAATTTTGAATACTTCATTGGGGTCCTTTGTTTTTCACCTACCAGGTAATGCCTCGGAAAGAAGGTTTTCAAGTTTTTTTAAAAAAATTGGTGTAATCAAGAGGATGTGGCCAGCTCTCCGGTTGCACGGGTCAGTTCAGTTCGAGAGTTAGTTGAGTCAGGGTCACTGTTGAAACTGGACGCTCACCCCCTCTTTCAGCCCTCTGACTTCGTATACTATAAGCTTCTTTTGTGTGTATTGTTTACTCTTTGTGGTCAGAGGTTTGTTTATTGGGATTGTTGTAAGTAATTTGGATCAGCATCATTAATTGGAGATTGCCTGTCGGTTTTGGATAGGATGAATTATTCAGGTACAATATTTTCAGTTCGTTGCGTTCCATTCCTTGTTTTTGTAAATAAATTCTATTTATTTAAAAGTCGGCAGTCGGACCAGCTAACTCACTCTGGGAATATCCACTATACACTTAACTTCAACAAATGGCAACATTATGGTCTGAGCAACGTGCTTAAGAATGTTTTGAGGGGTCGGGCCTGGTGCTTAACAATGTACAATAACCTTGATAATTAACAGTCATCAATGAATGAGTCAGTGACAGAATGAACATGATAATGGCTATTAGACAGAAAGGGCTGCGGCCAGTGACTGAGGAGACCTGAGGGGAGTACCGTAATATCTCCCAGTCACGAGTATTCAGCAATCACTGTTTCTGACAAATGGAATGAAATGCAATGCGGAGCAAGATAACAGATGAACTTTGTTACATGAAATGCTGAACAACAATGTGAATAGAACAGGATAATTTTAAATGTGATGTACAAAATTATATCTTACATACAGACTGTTTAATCAAAGGTTATACGGATTGTTAAGATTGTTAATATCTGTACGGGATATTCAGAAATAAAAACAGACACTGATAACAAAATGTGTTGGGTTACTGTGAGTTACAACAGAGTATCAATGAGGATATCGAGCTGGTACAGAGATGATGGGCTGCATGGCATCCATCTTTGCTGAAATTATTCAGAGAAATGTATTCAAAATGTTCAGAGACTGAGGAGACAAGTTTAGACATAAAACGCACAGACAATGTCATAATTAATAAACTATTCCTATTTTTACATCATGTGTAGCTGTCTCTAAAAGGACCTTTACATCAAAATTACTTTGATGAGATTTATTTTCAGAACTTAAAAAAGAAACAGACTATAGTGTAATACATGTGTCACTGGCACAAGTGATGGGAACAGGATTGGAGAATATTGTCCAAATATAACCGGGGTCATCAGCCACACCAACCAAGATAAAGAAAAATATCAGAGATAGTGGAATCTGAAATACAAATGCAAAATGATGGAGAAATGCAACAGATGACGCAGGATCTGGGCAGAGAAACAGAGTTAACATATCAAGTCTTTGATGAACCTGTTCTGAACAAGTTATGTTGGACTCAAAAAGAGTTAATTCCATTTTTTCTCTGCTCCGATACTGCCTGAACTGCTGGGTTTCTCTCCAGCACTTTCAATTGTTGCAATGGCAGGAGATAGAGAGTAATGGTGGTCACTTGCTTTTTGGACTGGCTACTTGTGCCCAGCAGTGTTCCACAGAAGTTGGTTCTTGGTTTTCATTGTTTATCATTTATGTAAATAATTTGCGTGAGAATATCGAAGGCATGGTTCGTACGTTTGCGGATGACACCAAAACTGGTGATATAGTGGACAGTGAAGAAGGGTTTCTACGAAGACAAAAAGATTTTGATGAAATGGGTCAATAGACTGACAAATAGCTGATAGAGCTCCAGCTGGATGAATGTGAAGTGCAGTCAAGAGTGTGTGTTTGCTGCTGTCTGATGCACCAAGAATGGGATGATTTTAATCCCCATTTCCTGGGTTCAAAACATCGATATCCTTCATGATCTTTGAGAGGCCTTACCGTCTTGCTGTTAATGTAGTTGCACAATGTCTTTAGATTATCCTTAACCTTATCTGCACAAGCTATCTCATATCTCTTTCTTGCTTTCCTGATTTCTCTCGAAATAATGTCCCACACTCTTTATATTCACGAAGAGATTAAATTGAATAAAGTTGTCCATATCTAAAGCAAAGTTTTCTTTGATTCTTGAATAAAAGCTCAATAACTGTACTTGATCGTTGCTCCTTATAATTACGAGCCTTGCCCTTCACTTTTAACTGGAACATAACGCCTCTCAACTGCCGTCGTCAGACTATTGAACGCTTCCTTCTTGTCATACAGCGTTTTACCTGCTAACAGTCTACTCCAATCAAACTTGATAGGTCCTGTCTCATGCCATTAACATTTATGGTACTCCAATTAAAAAAAATACAATGAAAGCCTTATTCGTTTCCATAATCATTATGAAACGAATAGAGTTATGATTACAATACCCAAAATATTCCCTCGTTTACTTCAGTCACTTGCCCTGTGTCTTGCACAAAAGAAGGCATGGTTTTGCTCCTTCTCCTCATCTGCATATTGATGAAGTATGTCTTCTTGAAAATGTTTGACAAATTCTTCACCATCCAACCCTTCTTTACATTGAAATAAATGCAATTTCATGCTTCAGAATTACAATATACTCTTGACTCTCTCGTTTTTTTTTTTCTAATTAACATGCTCTCCGCATATTCATAAACTTTTCCAAACATCCTACCATTTGTACTGCTACTTGGAATATCCCCCTTGCCGTCTCTATCAATATAACGTCTCCCGACATAGAATGAGCAAATCTCCCTGCAAAGATATCCGTCGCTTTACAGTTTAGATTAGACCAATTCATTCTGAACAGGTCATTTCTTTCTAAAATAGACTCAAATTTCCCCAAAATCTAAATCCCTCAACAACACAGTAGCTTTTCAGCCGTTAAGTTTTATCCTTTAACCTTTTGTTCCTTCCCAGCTGAGTTTGGCATTGAGAGTAAAGCAGGAAGTATTGCTTTAAAGGTTTTTTTGAATACTCACACTCACCTCTTGAGTATACCCTGTACTGCTTTAACCTTTGCCTAAAAAATGTCATTCCTGCCAATATCTTCAATAACGTTTGGCTACTCAATCTCACCTTTAACAACGTGCTTGAAATGTTTCGAGACGTTCTTAATCCTAGCGCAGGGAAAGCAACAAACCCTCCTCAATTAACGGTCACTGCCACAGAATCTCCTGTTGATGCCCCAGTAGAAAAGTCTACTGAAGCAACAATTCTACTAAATCTTCTCAAACGCTGATAAACATAAGAATTATTCCAAGTGTACAACAATTCCATTTTCCTCAGAAAGACAAGCCCCTTCTTCTGTTCGAAAAGCTGAAAATCATTTTGATGGAGGAATTGCCACTGGAGAATTTTGAACTCCTTTCTTATCTTTCCGGACAGCCACACATCTAAATGACGGATCTGCTGTATATATTTTTTTCTAAATCTTCCAGCCATCCTCTCTGTCCCTTATATGTCACCTTAATAATGTTATGCCGAAAAGCTGGACTTTTTTATGACACCTTCTGTTAACTTTCAATACCTACAGACAATAATATTAAAATTGATAAATATATGCATATACGTATCAAACATAAAAAAGTTAAACAAAATCAAACATTTAGTTAATTAAATGAATAAAAATATTCCTCTTCAATAAATTCCGAGTAGAAAATAGTCTTCTCTGGAGCTGGAAATATGTAGGAATTTCCGGAAGGAAGGCATAACTCCTTATTTTTTTAAAAAAAGAAACAGATTTATTTTAGAATACAAAAAAAAGTTCACAGTGTAAGGTCCTGTAAGAACATTTTTTGAAACTGTTTTTACAATATGAAGAAAACTGGGCGTATGTTTTAATAAAGTGTTTCCAATTCAAGGAGGACTTGCCGATATGATTTGAACTCATGCTGTGAGTGTATATGTAGAATTTGTTTGAATCTCATCACTCCAGCTCTTTCAAACAAAATAATGAATTTGTGTCTGTCGTAGACGGAAAGTTTCTTCAGCTCTGCCTATTGCAGGGAATGAAGATTATCCAGGACCACGTAGAACACAAATGATGCAGTGAAAGCCACCAAAAACCTAATTCCATGCTAATTACATACAAGCTGAAGTAATAAAACATACAGAGGCGCATAGTATAAAAGGAGAATTCAGCTCCATGTCCAAAATAAAAGTTGTGGCTCTCTCGTAAAATAAAACCCAACTGCATCATGCTACAAATTCACCAATATAGGAAAAGCAAGAGAATGGAATTCTCAATGTTTTCCCTGTGAACAACATCAGCAGAACAGGATAAAATCAAGGCTTAGTTGTGAACTTCATAAACGATGATGATGAGAATGGGAGGGATAGATTTTGTGGGAATGATAAATAACGTTGTGAATGAAACAAAGAAGAGCTGGGGGTTTACAGTGATCAAAAAGGGTTCAGAGGTGCTCCTGATGGAGGTGTTTAACAGCATGGGGGTGGGTGGGGGGTATGCACAGGGTGAACTGTTATTCCCCTTACTCCAAGGTTCAATAATAAAGTGAAAGTGGTCTTACAATTAATCTGTAAACTGTACAAAAACTTTCCTATTTCTAAATGTATTTGGTTTTAAAATTTTCACGATTTATATTGGCTCCTGAAAAATGTGATGCTGAAGCAGAGGTTTTGTTTTGTGATCCAGGTTCCCTGTTCATCGTGCCTCAGTTTCGCAATCTGTTCATTGAAATAATACACTGTTTTATCATTCAACTTGCCAATGTGGTCAAACACAGACACATTTTCCCAACTATGATCCATAAATCAATATTCGCCCGTTCCCTTGACATGCCTAGACCTTTTTAAAGACGTATCGCCGCTTCACATTTACCTTTTCTAATCTTTTCATATTTGCATTCTCCCACAAAACATTCAAAACATTTCCCATAACATATAGATTGTGGACACTTTCGAACAGAATTGATAATGTAATATTTTTACTCAATATTTAAACTATAAAGATGCAACAATGCTGACGTGTTTTGTTGTCCCCTCACCCAGTTCCAGCCTGCAGTTGCAGCAAATATTCATTACATCTCAAAAGAATTGCCAAGTCTTTACTTTTGATCTAAATGGTAATTCGTCCCTTTATTATGAAATGGGCATATTAATTACGGACTGTCTGTCTGACTGCAACATTTTGATGTGGTTTACTCCAGGCAGTTAAACACCAGGAGGTAAGAACAGGGATAGGCCAGCTGGTTGCCAGGCCTGCTGTCATAATCAACAAGGCCTGACTGCGGTATTTTCTCCACATTGATGTCATGTTCCCGACACAACGTGCATCTCCCTCAACAAAACCCCTCAACCCCTGTTACCCCAGCCACCAACGGTGAATAAAATCCAAAGAACTGTAGGTAGACCAATAGAAATAGGAGTGGAAGTAGGAAATTCAAAGGTGCAGTTATCCACATTAAACACCGTCTGCCAGCTATAGCAATCTGCCCCATTTTCTCAGCCGATCAATATTTAGCTGTAAAATCTTTAGCTCCTCATTACAGCCTGTTTGAAAACCTAGTAGAATAAAATCAGTGAATTTAGTTACTACACTCTGTGTCTCCTTCCGGGTCATTCGGGCAGATTGTAAACAATTGAAGTTTCAAAACTGAACCCTCACTAGCTTCTGTTCGCCAGAGAAAGACAATTTGTCCAGATGCTCTGCTTTCTGTTAGTCAACCAATCCTCCATCCAATTCAATACTCTACCCTTCACCCCTCGGATCGAACCTGCCAGATCAGTCCTTTACGCAGCACCTTGAGAAATGCCTTCCCATTAACCAGCTTGTTGGTTGCATTTTCAAAGAACCCCAGCAGGTATGTCAAGCACAACCTGCACACCATGAAACCGTGCTGACATGGTGAATTCATTTTTGTTTTTCCAAGTGTTATTTGCAACTTTATGTTTGACTGAATAAATTTCCCCACTACAGAAGTTAAACTCACTGGTCTATAGTTTGTGAAGTTTTGCCTATCTCCTGTTTTGAGTACGTGTACCACATCATTACTTTATACCGTTCCAGAATCCATGGATTTTTTGAATATCCTAACTAACGCATCCACTATCTCTGCTGTTAACTCCTATAATACGATAGACTGCAGGCCGAGGTTCTGACCTGCCTATAATCCCATCAATGTATTTAATATCTTCTTCATCGTCATCGTACTTCCATCGTGATCCTTTGCAGTTGCTTTAAATTTTGGGAAGAAATTATCTTGCACTGTGAAAATAGGAAGTTGTTGGTTTTACCTCTGCCAATTCTGAGTGTCCCATTATTACCTCGCCATTTTCATCCTCTCAAAGGTCAACATTTACTTTCAGCATTTTTTTTACTTTTTGTCTACTCGGAGAAGTGTTCTTTATTATTTCTTAAGTTTTCTACTCATTTTCCTTCGTAGCCATTTTGATTTTGTTTTTATTAACCGTTTGCTGACAAGTAAATTATTTTTCTTTAATTCATTAAAGGAGGAGGATGTCGCTGGTTAGACAGCACTCATTGTCTGTCCCTAATTGCCAAGAGGGAAATTAAGCGTCAACCACATTTGTATGGGTTTGAAGTCACATATAGGTCAGACCAGGTAAGGATGGTGGTTTCCATCCCTAAAGAACATTCTTGAAACATAAGAGTGTTTCCAACAACGAGCAATGGATTCATGATCATCAATAGACTCTTAATTGCAGATTCATACTGGATTTAAATTCCATCATCTGCCATGAAGGCATTTGAACCCAAGACCTCAGAGCATTATCTGGATTAGCAGTCAGCGAAAATACCACCAGGCAAGAACCTTCATTTATTGTTGACTTCCTTGTTAAGACATGGATCGCATTTACAATTCCTCTTTATACTTAAGATTACATTTTATTTGAGCGGTTTTAACTACCTCCCTAAGTAGTTGCCACTGTTCTTCAAATGTCCTGCACTTTAATATTTTTGACATGTCCAACCAGGCAAAGCCCTTCCTCAGGCAATATAATTATCATTGTCCAACACTAAACCTCTCCTTTTTGGCTCTGTCTTCACTGTTACAGTCTGAATGTGGAACTCCAACATGTTGTGGTCACTCTTTCTAAGATGATACTGTAGTACAATATGATTGATCACTCCTTCCTCATTACATAATACTAAAGCCAGTTCTCTGTTTAGTTCCATTTCATGCTAATCAAAGAAATAATCCGTCATATATTCGACGAATCGTTCTTTGAGGCTCCCCTTATCAAATCGATTAATCCAGTCAATTTGCATGCTCAAATTCTCATAATCACTCTTGTGCCTTTGTCTCAAGCCATCTTTATTTCCTGGGTCATGCTATTCCCTACTTTGAAAGTAAGTTGTCGGGGTGGGCGGTGGGGTGGGGGGGGGGTAGTTTGTGAGCTGGAAATAGTCCTTCAATGTGTTTTATTTCAAACCAGACGGATTCATCAGTTTTGTCCCACGTGCTAATATCATTTCTTAATACCGCATTGACATAATCCTTAACCAATACAGGCAATCCACCTGATGTTCCTTCTTGTCTGAATACTGAGCACTCTTGGACATTTAACACTTCAGTCCTGACTTCCCTGTAACTACGTTTCAGTCATGCCCACAATGCCATACCTAATTAACCCTGGTTGTGCTGTCAGCTCATTCATTTTATTCCAACTATTGCACACATTTAGTTAAAAAAGCTTTTACATAAGTTCTATTGACTTCTCTTTCTCTTTTAAAACTTGTTGCACAGGCTCTCCATCCTTATTTATTGATCCCCGATAATAGTGAGCCTATCATATACTCCAACTTTCAAATAACATTTTAAAATTGTTGTGATTAGTTCCCTCAGCTTGGTCATTAAAATGGCTCTGCATGTTTATTTGAGAAACCTTTACTTCCTGCTCATTTCCTGACCTGCTGCTGTGGTTCCCGTACTCCTGTATCATGAGCTTAAATCTGCACGATCACACTTCCTTTCCCGGATGTTAGGGATCCTCCAGTTAAAGTGCACACTTTCCTTTTTGTGCAGTTCCCACCTGCCCTGAACACGATCCGAATCATTCAAAAATCAGAAAACCTCCTACCAAACTAGCTCTTTGCCACATATTCAACTCGACTACCTTCCTCTTCCTTGTTCTCACTTCCAGATGCCTGGGGTGTAATCCCAAGAATACAACTCAGGAAATCTTGTTTTTAAAGTCACCCCTTACTCCCTGACCTTTCTTAGTAGGGCCTTTCAACCCTACACTCTTCTTACTAATGCCATTGGTATCAATGTGAACCGCGACCGCTGGTTGTTTACCCACTCACTTCAATATGTCCTGCGCATGCTCGGAGACATTCATGATCCGGGCACTGACCTGCCTTTTTATGAAGAAAATCATAGAAGCATCGAATCCCTACGGTGGGGAAACAGGCCATTTCAAACAGCACGTTCACGCTGACCCTTTGAAGAGTAACCCATTCCGACCCGTTCCCCTACTCTGTTACTCTACATTTACTCCTGACTAATGCACCTAAGCGGCACAGCGCTGAACACTATTGGCAAAACACAAACAACCCAGACCATTCCCTTACATTATGTTGAATTTGCATTCTCACAAAAGATAATGACAGAACTACTGAGCATTTCCAGCATCTTCTCGTTTTGACACCGATGTTGATTGCATATTGATAAAAACGTATGCATCACACAATTGAAAAAAAAAGCGGAATTTGCACTCTCAAGAGAAAACTAAATATTTGGTCTTTCAATGATCCCAGTAAAGGTTCATTTCATTTCTGCTTTTCGGTCCATGAACATCATTTGTTCACTTTCCCAATCCATGAATAAAGGAGGTTTTTACATCTTGTTTGATATCAGAAAGCTTGCAAACTTTCACATTTACTCTTTCATATGGGAATGTGATAACATCTCATTCTTTCATCTCAGTCTAATTACAGCGATTTATTCACAAAACGCACACACACGTACACATATATACACACATATATATACACACACACACGCACATGCATACACACATAGACGCACAGATACACACACATGCAAGCACACACACCTACACACGCACATACACACAATGTAATTCTTTGTCGAAGAATACCAGTAACATTGTAAGTAATTGGAATGGTAACTAGAAAGAAGGATTTAGGTAAATGAAGGATGCGAAAAAATGGGTCTTTTGAACAGAATAGACTATTATGTGAACTTTCTAAGTTTCCAAAATTTATGGAAAGCAATGCAGGGCAGATAAAAGTTATTGTTATGAAGGTGTAGAGATATATGTGACACTTAAGAAAGACTGAAGCTCGCACATAGTGTTCTGAAAGAAGTAGAAGTTAAATGTAACATTTTACTGTGAAATCAATAGCTGAGATGCCACGAAACGAAAACTAATTCCAATTCGGCCAGTTTAAAATTTTCCCCAACACACTGAAATCAAATTGAGTTTGAAATACTTGATAGCATCAAAATCAATGAAATAGTCCGATATTTAGAGGTATAAAACTGGACATTTTGAACATTTGGGGGAGAACTACCAAGGACATCCAGAAAGATAGACTGCGAGCTGAAGGACTTTCTGAAAGGTGCCTGTCTATAAGAGGTTTGCACAGCAGAACATCGAAGCCACCCGAGAGAAAACTCTACAGAGGAATGTCTACAAAGGAGAATCGACAAATCTGACTGGTTTTGAAACGTGTTAATTTTGTGTATAACTTAATCTTTTTTTTTGTTTTATCAGATCAGTATTGTAGACTGGAGGTCAAAGATACGTTTAACCTAAGGGAGTTCTAAATAGTTGTTTGTTTTATTATTCTCTGTTGGACTTAAATAACAAAATTGTTAATTTTACTTTAAATTTTGACCTCTGTAAATGGCTCTTTGCCTCTCGAAATTTAACAGATTATGGCATGCGGTGAACTATTTCTGTGTGGCTGGATTAAATTAGGAGAGGGGTTAACCCTGTGTCGTAACAGCTTGGGGGCTTTCATCCAAGAAATGAACAGGTTTAGACAGATCCAGTCGGAGATTTGGGCAGATTTGAATAGATTTGAGGGATGAAAAGAAAACAAAATATATTCAAACATTTGTACGTTCGTGTCCGAGATCTTCAAATAAAACATCAGTGAGACAACTTGTTTAATTTCGATGACTTGTGTTTATTTAAATTAAAAGTGAGAGAAATGGCTGCTAAAATGTTAAGAGGGGTTTGAAGATGAGTCTCAAATTTGCCACGAAATCTTAGAAGGAAAGATAAAGTGCAAACGTTTAGAATTAGTGAAGAAGTTGGATTTGGATTTAACCAAGGACAAAAGTAATGCTGAAATTGTCCGGGAATTTCTCAAACATTAAGGTGTGTCAGAAACACAGACAAATGCAGTAGAGTGAGAAAACAATTTAAATTCCAATTGAGGAAAATGCAATTTAAATAGAAACAAAGGGAGAGAAAAACAGAGACATCGAAGAAACAGAAAGCAAGACAGAAGAGAGAGAGAGAAAAAAGAGGGAAGGAGAAGATTCTTAGCGGACCAAAAGAGAGAGAATTTGGAACGTGAGAAGTAGGGATTTAGTCAGCATAAGTCACATTACAAAGATGGAGATTAAAAGAAAATGTTGTGTTATATGCAACTGTGTAAATACTGTGCAATATTTTAATGAGAAAGATGTTGAAGCCTTCTTTATCTCATTTGAAAAATTGGCTACGCATTTGGAGTCGTCTAAGGATTTAACCCTCCAACCACAAGGGATGAACTCGGATTTCACCAGTTTCCTCATTTCCCCTCCCCCCACCCTGTCTCAGTCAAATCCATCAAATTCAGCACCGCCTTCCTAACCTGAGATCTTCTTCCCGACCTCTCCGCCCCCACCCCAGTCTGACCTATCACCCTCACCTTGACCTCTTTCCACCTATCACATTTCCTATCACGCCCCTCTCCCAAGTCCCTCCTCCCTACCTTTTATCTTAGCCTGATGGGCAAACTTTCCCCATTCCTGAAGAAGGGCTTATGCCCGAAACGTCGATTCTCCTGTTCCCTAAATGCTGCCTGACCTGCTGCGCTTTTCCAGCAACACATTTCCAGCTCTGATCGCCAGCATCTGCAGACCTCACTTTCTCCTTAAGGATTTATGGGTCATACTAGTTCGGACTAAACAGGTAGGGCGAGTAAGGTATTTTCTCCGCTGTCAGATGAGTGGTCAAGAGATTCTCAAGACGTCAAACTAGCTATTTTAAGTGTTCACGAATTGGTACCAGAATCATATAGACAGCAGGACATAAACATAAAGAAGTAATCAGGTCAGACTTATGTGGAGTTTGAAATAATTAAACATAGGCATTTTAATAGATGGATTTTTGCTTTAAAAATAGATATGACCTATGAGGCTCTAATGGATATTATTCTGCTGAAGTAATTGAAAAACCCATTTCCAGAGATGTTAAGAATTCACATGGAGGAACAGAAAGTTCAGAAATTTAGAAGGGCAGGAGAAATAGCAGATGAATACATGTTGCTGCATAAGTCAAGCTCAACCAGAATTTCGTCCTGTGAAGAATCGAATTTGGGAGATATGGAGATGCTACACTGTAAAAGAAACAGTAGAGAATAAGAGTTTACCACAGGTTAAAGAAGATGCAAAAGAGGATATAAAGGCGATGAAAGGCCTCAGGTGCCTTCACTATAATAGAGTGGGACACAGAAAACTACAGTGCCCGTGGTTTCAGAAGGGCATTGGAAAAATATGTTTTCACTGCCATAAGGAGGGATATGTATGGTCAGAGTGCTGATCGTTAAGAAAGGGACTGTGTGAAAATATGTGGTAAAAGAATGTAAGCCAGTGGCATTAGTGAAAGTCTCATAGGAAACCCCAACAAGAACTGAAGAGCTGCAGGAAAGTGCACAGCCTCGGCAGTGGCTGGGTTTGTAGTTAGTACCTGATCTCTATAAAGAATTCGCCTCTGTGAGTAAAGTTAACTCAGAAACAACAGGGCGAGAAGGAGAATAAGTTATAATTTTGAGCGATACAGGATATAAACTGTTTCTAATAGTAAGAGATGAGCAAATTTGCAGTAGTTCTGATCTGTTACCCGGGAGTGTCATAACTTGTGAGATAGTTGGACAGAAATTTAGCTTTCCTCTCCATAAGATCAGGTTGGAGTGCCTACTCAAGTCTGGGAAAGTGACCGTGGGAGTGATTGACAGAGTGTGAGTTCCAGGAATCCAATTTGTTCTCGAGAATGATTTCGCAGGGTCCAAGTTGGGAGCGATACCCCTAGTTGTGGTGAAGCCGAAGAAGACCAAGAAACTGAGGAGTTAAAGCATAAATATACTGGTATTTTCCCAAACTGTACAGTAACCAAATCCCACTATCATAAGTCACAGCACGAAGCACAAACTAAAGACAAGATGAAGGAGTTAACCTTCTTTTAGCTGACATCCTGTTTGACGTAATGGTGCAGGGAACTCATGAACAAACGAGGGTCAGACAAAGTTGTTTAGTCTTGAGAGGCCAAGGGATTTGAAACAGACAGGCAAGATAATAAAAGATATATATGTGGATGAGTACTCTGAACGTGAGGAAGAGATGTTCCTGAGGATTATTATCAGTAAAATAGAATCCTGAGACGGAAATGGAGACTACAGCAGGTTAGTGCAGTGGAGTAGTGTGCTGAAATGCACCAAAATATGTTGCCGGACACATAGAGATAGGAAGTGTTATGGGTAACACGTGAACGACATGTGGGAGGTCACCGAAGGGTATGAAAGACTCAGACTAAGGGACAAAAACATTTTTATTGACCTGGAATGCACGAAGATATGTTTAACTTCTGGCATACGTGTCATACATGCCAAATAGTAGGTAGGCCACAGGCAGTAATGAAACTAGCGCCTCTGCCGCCAATTCCCACATTCAGAATTCCCTTCATGCTTATAAATGAGTGTTCCCTTCGGAAAAGTAGAGTAGAGAAAGAAATGGAGAAACAGGTGCGAGTTTCTGCCGCACAGAGTGAGGAAACAATTCCAAATGTTGTGGATTTTGATGTGTCATAAGATATGTTAAAAATGTAGAAGACCTTTGAGCAGTGGGATAGGATCGTAAACAATCTGCCTCAGGAGCATAGAACGCAGTTGAAAAGTTTGTTATTGCAATATGAGGGCATATGTAAGTATCATATGGGGAGAACTAATGCTACTGTACTTGAAGTAGACGTATGGAATACTATTCCGATAAATCAACACTCCTATCGGCTTAATCCTCTCAAAGCCAGACAGGTCCAGAAGGAGGTGGAGGCCATAGTCAATGAGGACATTATTGAACCAAGCCAAAACGGGTGGAGCTCGCCGATCACCTTCGTTCCCAAACCGGATGGGACTCAATGATGTTGGTTGGATTATTGGAAGGTCAACACTATTACAAAATCAGACTTACATCCAATACCGACATTGGAGGACTGTATCGAGAAAGTTGGAGAAGTCAGTTACATCACAAAGTTGGACTTAATGCGTGGTATCTGGCAGGTCCCTTTATCAGAGACGGTAAACTAAATTTGTGAATTGTAACGTCAAATGGACTGTATCAATTCAAAGTGATGCCCTTTGGAATGAAGAACACACCCAACACATTCCAAAGACCCATGAACAGAGTGGCACCATTAACCGTCTTGCTGAAGAAGAACGCAAAGTTTTAGTTGACAAAACAATGCCAGGAGGCATTCGGCTATTAAAAGAAATATTGACAACCAAACCAGTTTTAGATACACCAAACGTTTCAAAACTCTTCAAAGTTGCCATCGACGCTAGTGACATAGGTGTTGGAGCTGTATTGCTACAGGACGATAAGATGGGATTGTACTCTTCAAAGAAACTCAACATAAACCAGAGAAAATATTCCACGACTGAGAAAGAACTATTGAGTTTGGTACTAGCCTTATAACATTTTAATGTGTACTCACAAACAGCGTGTTGGAGACGGTTGTGTACACGGATCCCAATCTCCTTACATTCTTTTTAACGCTTTAAAGACTATTTCATTGGAGGCTTATGTTACAGACTTTTAATTTTAAAATTGGACATGTAGCATGCCCGTAAGAATGCAATCGCAGATACGTTCTCACAGACTGAACTGATAAAGTTTAGATGAGATTTGTATTTATCCAATGTTAAATATAGGTATATGGGAAGAAGTTAAGGTGAACTTAAATTTAAGTTATCTGTATGTTATTGTAATGTGTTTAAATAATAGAAAAACAAATGAGACCGTCTTTTAATTATGATGGTTCTTTTTTGAGAGAGAAGGTGTTATGAACGTGTAAAGAGTACTATACCTTTAAGAGAGTTGAAGGATTTACAAACACAGTGAGTTCTGGAAAATTTAAAATGTAACATGTAGTCCAGCAGCTGGAAGAACCTGGGTTGCTATGAGACAAAAAATCAAATCAAATGTGATCAATCCGTTTACGTTATGTCGCAAGAAACTAAACTACAATCGAGTTTAAATTTGGCATTTGACCATATTATTAAAAAATGAAATGACCCGATGATTTGGGTTATAAAGCTGAAAATACAATCAGTTGGGGGAGAACTGCCCCGCCACCAATATCTGCAGACTGCCCGGAGAATAGCTCTCCTAAATATATCTTTATTTATCAATGACCTGTGAAACAGAAACTCTAACGAGAAAAAAAAGAGAGGAAGATACAAAGAGAAGATTTGACAGCTGGCTGGTTCTGAAATTTGAATGTTTTGGTATATCTTATTTGGGGGTGGGGTGTGGGGGGAAGTTTATCGGACCAGTATTGTAGAAGGGAAAGTAAAAGATAGGTCAGAAAAAATGAGTTGCAAATAGTTGTTAGTTAATTATTCTCTGTTAGACTTTCTTTAAAAAGTTGTTAATTTTCCTTTAAATAGTGACCTATAGGATGGTTATTGGTATTCCGAATATTTACAGGTTACAGCACGGGTTAAATCATTTCTGTGTTGCATGTTTACATTAACGCGGTGTGGGGTTGGGTTTTCCTCCGCGTTGTAACACAGTAACTGGGATTTCTCTGCACAGATGCTGCCAGACCTGCAGAGGTTTTCCAGCAAATTACTGTCTTAGTTTCTGGTTTACGAAATCTGCCGTCTCTTGACTTTCTTATGTGTATCAATTGACAGCCACGGTTGAAGTCCTGGAGGACAGGAAGACAGCTGATGTTGTTACATTATTTGTAATTTGGCTGAAAGGAAACCCAGGGAACTACAGACCAGTCAGTTTGATGTCAAGGGTGGATAAGTGTTTGTAGGAGATTCTGAGAGGCAGGATTTACATGCATTTGGAAAGGCAAGGACTGATTAGGGATATTCAGCATAGCTTTATGTCTGGGAATCCATGTCTCACAAACTAGATTGCGGTTTTTGAAGAGGTGATCGGGAAGATAGATGAAGGTAAAGCAAGCATACGTTGTCTACGTGGACCTTAGTGAGGCCCAACAAGGTTCCACATGGTAGTCCGCTTAATAAAGTTAGATCACAGGAGATGAGGGGGACCTATCCAATTAGATGGAAAACTGGCTTGACCGTAGGAGACAGAATGTGCTGGGAGAGATTTGCTGTTCCTATTGGAGCCTGTGTCCAGCGTTATGCCACAAGGACCAGGCTGCTGTTGTTCATTGTTTTTGTAAATGGTTTGCATGTGAAGATTGGAACCATGGATAGTAATTTGGAGATGAAACCCCCAAAATTGGAGTTTTGGTGGACAGTGAAGAAGGCTATCTTAGAGAACAAGGATATCTTGATCTCCTTGACAAGTGGGCTGAGGATTGGCTGATGGAGCTTCATGCATTTTGTTGCATTTTGTTAGACAAACGAGTGTAGGATTTATTCAGAAAATGGTAGCGCGCTGGGGAGTGTTGTCAAACAGAGAGATCCAGGGTCCAGGTACATAGTTCCGTGAAAGTGGAGTCGCAGATTGACAGGGCAGTGAATAAGGCATAAGGCAATCTGTCTTTCATCAGTCAGAGCATTGATTATAGGAATTGGCACATCATGTTGCGGCTCTACAAGAGAATGGTAAGACTACATTTGAAGCGCTGAGTGCAGTTCTAGTCGCCCTTCTATTGGAAGGATGTTATAAACTGGGAAGGGGACAAAAGTATTTAAAATGATGTGACGGAGATGGGAAATTTTGAGATATAAAGATAGGCTGGGATTTTGTTCCTTTTGCGTTGGATACTTGGAGGTGACCTTTATTACATCATGAGAGGCATGTATAGGATAAATAGACAAGATCATTTCCTCCGGGTGGGTGTGTCCAGAACCAGAGAGGATAGGTTTAAGGTGAGAAGGAAGACATTTAAAAGAGATCTAAGGGACAGTTGTTTCTCACAGAGTGTGTATATGAAGCGAGCTGTCAGAGGAAGTGGCATTGGGGAGTACAATTACAACATTTGAAAGACAATTGGATGTGTGAATGAATAGGAAAGGTTTGGAGGGTTCTGTGCCAAAAGAAGAAATGCAGTAATCATTCAGTTTAGGAAACCAGGTGAGCATGGAAGATTTGGGCCAAAAGGTCTGTTTGCATATTTTACGATTCTAAGAGTTAATGACTCTTTCACTCCTTCATCCCAATCCTTCATTGCACTCAATTCATTTCCAAGTCAAAACACATCTGCAAATACGTTAAATGATCTAACTCTCCAAACTTTCTTAAATAGAGAATTCCTGACATTGATGTGGTTCTGTAGACCACAGCAACAGCAGAAGCAGAATTAAATTCAACCACAATCTGTAACATTTTTTACAGGGCTAATCACACAGACTACCATTCCAACCAAGTTGATCTATGGTTCAGTGATGTATAGGTGAACGTGCCAGTGTCCCAATCGTGTGTACCTAAACCTGTTAAAGCTACCATAATTGACTGCTTGCATTTCCAAAAGCAGAACTAACATCTGATAGAGAGGGTGTAATGATCTCAACACTAACAAACCAACAGTACTGTCATTTCCAGCCATAAATGGTGATAGACAGTTTAACAATTTCATGAAGGAGAGGGCTCCACTATTATCCCAATAATAAATAATGGAACAGTCCAGAACATCAGTGTAAAAGATAAGAATGTAGTTTTGGCAAGATACTCCGCCAGACATGTTGAGTGGATGATCTACCTCACCCTCGCCACGATGCCCTTAGAATCACAGATGCCCATCTACAATCAATTTGATTTGCTGCAAGTGACATGAAGAAACAGGTGAACACAGTAGATACGACAAAGGCAATGGACCCTGACACCATTCCTGCAGTAGGGCTGAAGACTTGTGCTGCACAACAAGTCGTGTCCGTGGGAAAGCTGTTTCATTCCAGCTCCAACTCTGACATCCTCTTGGCAATATGGAAAATTACTCAGCTACGTCCAGTCCCCTAAGAGGAGAATAGTTACAATCTGACCATTTACCACCCCCTCAATCCCATTACGATTGTTAAACTGATGGAAGTTCTTTTGGACAGATCTGTCAAACAGCACAGAAATAACCGGCTCAGTGTGGTTTCCAACATGGTCCCTACATGGTCCCTACATGGAGTTGGTGCTGTTGTGGAAATGTCACTGGATTACTCATCCAGACCAGGCTAATACTCTGGCAGCTAATGGAAATTAATATCAATTAATAAAATATCGAGATCTAACATCTAGTATCAGTAACTGTGATGCTGAAATCAATGTCGATTGCAAACTCCAATTTGCTTCATCAATGTACTTTCAAGAAGCGAATTCTGGCCTGGTGAATTCCATGCAATCCTGGTCGGGCCTAAAAGATACTCTAGACACACAAGCATGTGATAAACCTTTCAATGGTCTCTAAAACGGTAAAGCAAGACACGAAATTGTATCAAATTACTCCGAGGTTTGGAAGGATAAAACTGTCAGAACTTCCAGCACCAGCCTCTGTATCGGAAAAGGGAATGGGAAAAACAGTCTTGTTGACCCTGCAGAGGCCTCCTTCCTAACATCTGAGAGCTTGTGACAGCCATACTCCAGATGCCTCTCGATCCCTTTTCTGTTGAGAAATTCTTATTTCTATATTTAGTGCCTTGTGTTCCACAGCTTGTGTGGGAGAGAAATCCCCAGAGTTACCAGTCACTGAGTGCAGACATTTATTCTCATCTCAATGCAGAGTGGACTGTCTGTATCTAATACTGTGGCCCATTGTTTTAGATGTCTGAGCCAGGGGAATTAACATCCCTGCTTCTAATCTGTCTCACCCTGTCAGAGTTGTATATATTTCACTGAGCTCTCCATTCATTTTCCTAAACATCATGGAATACAGGCCCAGTCGCCCCAAACTCTGCTCTCACAACAAAGCTGTCATCCCAGAGGTCAGCCTGGTCATCCTTCACTGCACTCCCTCAATGTCAGGTTTGTCCCTTATAAGGTAAGTAGACCAAAATTACGCACAATACAGCACAATGTTCAAGACCGGCTCTCACCAAGACCCTGTACAGTTGCAGTTAGACACCCTTACTCCTGTCACTCAATCCCCTAGAAATAAGCTCAACACACCATTTATCTTCCTGCCTGCTTTCTGCTCATGCAATATTGCTTTCAGTGACTGGTGTACAAGGAGATACAGATCCTTTTCAATGTTCCTGCTCCCCACTTGCTGTGTCTATGTACACTGGTCAGGATGCCAATGCCATTCCCAGTACTGGCTTCTGGTTTCAAAACTCACTGCCCTGCATGGACACGGAAGGCTGCGCAGCAGGAAAAAAAGAAAGAACATAAATCCCTTTAAAGATTAACATGTTTCATCCAATTCCTTTTCAAATGATAGGTTGCTGTACTATTGTCCCCATCAAAGTGCACACCATCACATCCACCCCCATTGATCTTCATCTGCCACCTATTTGCCCATTCACTCCACTTGTCTCAATCACTTTGGATCTTTTTTTAATCCTCCTCGCCCATTGACAATCCGACATCATTTAGTGCTGTCAGCAGACTGAGAAATATTGCATTTGGTTCCCTCAACTAAATGTTTGACATGCATTGAGAATACCTGGGGCCCAATCACTGATCCCTGCGACATGCCATGATCCTTCCACTTCAAAACATATTGCTTTATGCCTGCTCACTGTTTCCTGTCAGTTCTCCTATTCTAAAATCATGTTCATATTTTAGTCCCAATCCCGTAATATTTGACTTTGCACACTAGGCCATAGTCTTTATCAAGATCTTTCTGAAAATCTAAATGCATTGCATCCATTTCTTCTCTGTATGTATCGACCAGTCAGTTTCTCAAATATGATTCCCATTTCATGTTGACCCATTGCATAAGAACGGACAAACTAGGAGCAGGGGTAGGCCATCTGGCTCTTCAAGCTTGCGCCACCATTCAATAAGATAATGGCTAATCATTTCATAGCCTCGGCTCCACTTACCCCCTCCCCACTCACCATAACTCTTAATTTCTTTACTGGTCAAACATTATCTATCTGAGTTCAAACACCTTCAATGACAAAGCCTCAACTATTTCACTGGGAGAAGTATTCCACAGATTTACAACCTTCTTGGTCAAGAAGTTCCTTCTCGATTCAATCCTAATTCTGCTCCATCTAATTTTGAGGCTTTGCCCTCTTGTCCTCGTTTCATGTACTACTGGAAACGCCCTTTATATTTCTATCTTATCTACTCCCTTCATAATTATATATGTTTCTATCAGTTCCTCCCTCATTCTTTCAATTTCCAATCAATATATAATTCCAGTCTACTCAGTCTCTCCTCATAACCACCCCCCTCACCTCCGGAACCAAACTAGCGAGCATCCTCTGCATCCATTGTAGTGCCAGAATTTCGTTTCTAAATTAGGAAAAACAAAGTCATACGTACTGAAGCTGTGGTCTCCCCAATATGCTGTAGAGCTGCAACATAACCTCCCTGCTTTTACACGCAATTCCTTTCGCAATGAAAGACAAAATTCCATTTGCCTTTTTAATTACCTGTTGCCCCCGCAGACCAACTTCTGTGATTCATGCACAAGGAAAGCCAGGCCCCTCTGCACAAGAGCATGCTGCATTGTTTTGACAATGCAAATAAGAGTCATCTTTACTATTTATCCGAACAAAATGGATGATTTCACATTTATTATAATTGTACTCCATCTGCCAGACCTTGGCCCATTCACTTCAACTCTTTATGTCCCTTTATAAAGTATAATAGTCCTCTGCACACTTATCTCTGCCACTCATTTTAGCATCATCTTCAATCTTTGAGACACTACATGTGGTCCCCTACTCCAAATCATCTATGTAAGCTGTGAATAACTGCGGTCCCAGCACCGATCCGTGAGGCACTCCATTGGTCACTGATCAGCAACCAGAAAAACAATCATGTATTCCCACTCGTTGCTTCATGTTAGTTAACCAATCCTCTGTCCACACAGAGGATTACGTTACCCGTAATGCCACACATTACACAGCAGTCTTTTTGGTGTCACTGTATCTTTTTTTTTACTTACGGTGTGGAAACAGGCCCTTTGGCCCGACAAGTCCACACCATCCCGCGGAAGCGCAACCCACCCAGACCCATTCTCCTACATTTTACCCCTTCATCTAACACTAAGGGCAAATTAGCATGGCCAATTCACCTAACCTGCACGTGTTTGGACTGTGGGAGGAAACCGGAGCACCCGGAGGAAACCCACGCAGACACGGGGAGAATGTTCATAGTCAGTCGCATGAGACGGGAATTGAACCTGGGAATCTGGCACTGTGAGGCAACAATGCTAAAAACTGTGCCACCGTGCCGCCCACAAAATGTCTTTTCGAAATCTCAGTACACCACATCTACTGTGTCCCCGCAGTTGTAATGTCTTCTTAGAATTCCAGGAGATTAGTTATACGTGGCCTGCCTTTCAAGAACCAACACTGTGTCTGCCCAACGGGACAATTTCTATCAAGATGCATTGCCATTTATTCCTTGATTACAGGTTGAAATATTTTCCCCACTACAGATGTTAGACTAACCGCTCTATAATTCCCCAACCTTTGTCTATCTCCCTTTTTAAACAGTGGTGTCTAATCTCCTGTTTTCCAATTTGCTGGAATTGGATCAAAGTCCAGTGAATTTGCTATTTCTCTCATCACCTCTGTTAGTACCTTGGGATACATTCCATCAGGGCCAGGAGACTTATCTACCTTTGCCCAATACTACCTCTCTCTCTTGGAAACGGTTGTTTCCAGGTCCTCACCTTCCTTCCTCGTTTTAACAATTACTGGCATGTGATTAGTGTCCTTCACTGTGTAGACCGACTAAATATCTCTTCATTTCCTCGTCTATTTCCTCATATCCATTACTGGATCCCCCTTCGCACCCTCTAAAGGACCATTGCTTATCTTAGTTTTTTTTTCGTTTTGTATATTTGTATCATATTTTGCTATCTGTCTTTATATTCTGTGGTAGTTTCCTCTCATAAACTATCTTATGTATCTTGATGCCTTTTTTTGTTGCTTTATTTTGCCATTTAAAGTTTTCCCAATCTTCTACTTTCCCACTGGTCTTTGCCATTATTTATGCCATTTATTTTAATTTGATAGCCTCCCTTATTTCCTGAGACGTTCACGGCAGAATACCCTTTTCCTACAGTCCTTCCATTTCACTGTTATATGCTGTTGCTGAGCATGTTGAAAATTGCTTCGAAAGCCATCCACTGTTCTCCATTGGTTCCACCATAAAGTCTTTGCTGCCAGCCTTCTTTAGCCAACTCCTCTCTCATTCCATTGTCATCTTCTTTGTTTAAGCACAGGGTCCTGATATAGGATTTTACGTTCTCACCTTCCATCTGCATTCTAAATTCAGCCATACTTTCAGTCCCAATTATTTCTCCCAAAACATTGTTTTACTAATTTCATTCTTTTTTCTCACGAGAGTTAGGCTTACCAGTCTTGCTGGGAAGATTTCATTTATTTGGTTTGTTCCCTTCTGTGAAGACAGAACTGGCAGTGTGGAGGAACAGCGGAATCTTGGTGTGCAGGTACATAGATCCCTTAAAATTGCCACCCAATTGGACAGGTTTGTATAGAATTCATATGGTGTTTTGACTTTCATTAACAGGGGGATTGAGTTTAAGAGCCGTGAGATCTTGTTGCAGCTCTATAAAACTTTGGTTAGACCGCACTTGGAATACTGTGTCCAGTTCTGGTCGCCCTATTATAGGAAATATATGCTTTGGAGAGGGTTCAGAGTAGATTTACCAGGATGCCGCGTGGAATGGAGGACTTATCCTACGAAGAGAGATTGACTGAGCTCGGACTTCTTTCATTGGAAAAAAGAAGGAAGAGAGGGGCCCTAATTGAGGTGTCCAAGATAATGGGAGGCATAGATAGAGTTGATAGCCAGAGACTTTTTCCCAAGGAAGAAATTGTTAACGTGAGGGGTCATAGGTTTGAGCTGTTTGGCAGAAAGTATAGAGGGGATGTCAGAAGCGAGATTTTTACGCAGAGTTGTGGGAGCATGGAATGCGTTGCCAGCAGCGGTTATGGAAGCGAAGTAATTGGGGATATTTAAGAGACTGCTGGACATGCATATGGTGACAGAAATTTGAGGGTTCGTACATTAGGTTTACCTTACATGAGGATCAATGGTTGGCACAACATCATGTGCTGAAGGGCCTGTTCTGTGCTGTACTGTTCTATGTTCTATGAAGTAGTTGCTTAATAGTTCTGCCATTCTCTATTCTCATTCTCATTCTCTGGATTGAGAGTGTAACGAAGCTGCACTTGTTTTCTCTTATCTTTTCCATTGACATTATAACTCTTATTAATGTTGTCTTCAGAAACCCAGCAATTCATGTCCACACCATGTAATCAGTAGCAGAGACCCCGTCAGAATATACAATACAATCTACATTAGTTCCACTCTCCGACACCAGGCCCGTAACCGGGAATGTTATGACACTTTAAGAGCTCGCCTAAGTAGGTTTTTACCAGTTATTAGGTTACCATGATAACTCCACTCTCAGGAAGTACATTCCAGACCCTAACACCTTCTGGATGAAGAACAATCCGCAAATTCTTCTACATCTCAAAACCTTCGCTTTAAAAGTGTGCTCCCTTGATCTTGGCCCTCTGATTAAAAGGAACAGCTGCTGTCTGTCCACCCGGTCCATGCTCCTCATAATCTTATCCTTCTGAATCACATTCCGCTCAGAATTCTCAGCTCCAAAGTAAACAACCCGAGTTTATCCAGCCTCTCTCCATAGGAGATAAGCTCCATCCCAAGGAACATCCTGGTGAATAACCTCTGCACCCCCTCCAGTGCAATCACATCCTTCCTGTCATGTGACTCCCAGAACTACACACAGCATTCCATCCTGGCCTAACCAAAGTCTTGTATAACTCTTGTAATCTATGTCTCGATGTGTAAAGGTTGTATTTACTATTCCAAACGCCTTGTTTACTCCACTATTACACTGTCCAGTCCCATTCAGTGATGTGTGGAGAAGTACGCTCTGAGCTTCCTAGTGTGCTGACATTCATTGAGTAATCCTCTGTCTAGTTCATTCTTCCAAAGTGCACCACCTCATATTTATCAGGGTTACAGTCCATCTGCCATTGATCTGCTTATCTGACCATTCCAGCTTTATCTTCCAGTAACATAAGACCTACCCACTCACTGCCAACCACCGGGCCAATCTTTGTGATAAACACAACCTCACATACCACACTCCCCACATCCTCTACTTTCATATCTGCATTATTTATGTGTATCACAAATAATAAGGGTCACACCATTGACCCGTATACTCCAACACTGGACACTGATATCGATTCACACTGTTTCCAGAACCGCCCTCTTTCATAAAGAAAATGTGAATATCACTTACCAAGTTACCCTTGATACCATGAGATTTTACTTTATTTATCAGCCTCCCATCTGGGGCTTTGTTAAAGGCCTTGCTGAAAATAAAAACACATGAACAACCTCCTCAAAAAAATATCAATAAAATTCATTCGGCATGACGCCCTCTCTAAATGAAGATCCATTTTCTCCCACCCTATTTTCCCCAACAGTTTTACCGACACTGATCTGATACTCACTGATCAATAGTTCCCTTGTCTACCTGCACCAACTCTTCCTGTAAAAGGTGTTCTGCATTCCTCATGGCCCCTCCCCTGTGACCAGAACTTACTTCAACATTTGGGTCAGGACCTTGCTCCGACAGCAGCTTGTGATATAACACAACCAGACCTGTGGACTTGCCCAATTTTACACCAGCCAAAACTAGCAATCCTTGCTCTAATTTCATATCAATCTGCTCACGAGTTTCCCAGTCCATCTTCTTGAACCATGTCTCCTCCTTTTCCTGAGTAAAACAGATGTGAATCTCTCATGTCACAATCTATTAATGTCTTCCAGCTTCACACATTGATTATCCTTTTGGTTTCTAATAGGCCCTAATTATTCCCTGGTTATTCTGTTCTACTTGATGCCCTTGTGGACTATCTTAGGGTGCTCACTAATTCTGCTCGCACTTTTTAATGTTCTTCATTCCCCTCTGTGTGAATTTTGTAAAGTTTCATTTCGATCACTTCTCAGTCTCTGAAAGTCTACAGAATTCAGGCGGAGGTCCCTCATCGGACAATCTTGCCATCCAAGGGATTAATCTAGACAATGTACATTCAGTATATGTGATCAGTATGTTTTACTTAAATCATAAAATCAAAACTGTACACAATAATCCAGGTACTGTCTCACCAACACGATGTGTCACTGGTGCAGAACTTCACTTCCACTCGGAGCGAATTACGACAGAAGCTGAGATCTGTACTGAACCAATGTTAGAGGTCACAGCGAGTTAGACAGCATCCGTGGAGAGAAAGCACAGAGCTCTTCATTATCTATATTCTGATTCCCTTCAAACAAAATGAAACTTAACTTTTAATTTCCCCATTTGCATATGTTCTTACCAATAAATTTGCTTTATTGTTTTAGGGCTAACTTACCGTATGATTTTTAAAAAATCCTCCTGATATCCAACTATGCTAAATCCACTTATTCTCTATAGTTTATATCGACAAGGGACATCTTCAGGCAAAATTTTTGTAAATGTTGCCTTCCCTTTAAGAAATCTAGCATCATTCTCTAGACGTTTTCTATAACATTCCAAGTGTCCAATCTCACATTCTTTACAATAAAATCCGACAGATTCCCCACTCTGAACAATACATTAACTGGTCTGTAGTTCACCAATCCCCCACTTCTTCACTTTGTAAATCGTTGGAATGCAGTTATAACCTTCCAAGCTGAATACAGAAAAAATACAATGATTTGCAATGCAACTATTAAGTCCCTTTCTGCTTTCTCTGAAATTCTGGTATAATGTACGTTTGGTCTATGAGACTTATCAATACAGTTATGTTTTCAAATGCTACCTCGTTACTGATATGAATAGAACATAGAACATAGAAGAATACAGCGCAGTACAGGCCCTTGGGCCCTCGATGTTGCGCCGATCCAAGCCCACCTAAACTACACTAACCCACTATCCTCCATATGCCTATCCAATGCCCGCTTAAATGCCCATAATGAGGGAGAGTCCACCACTGTTACTGGCAGGGCATTCCATGAACTAACAACTCGCTGAGTGAAGAACCTACCCCTAACATCAGTCCTATATCTACCCCCCCTTAATTTAAAGCTATGCCCCCTTGTAATACCCGACTCAATACGCGGGAAAAGGTTCATACTGTCGACCCTATCTAACCCCCTAATCATCTTGTACACCTCAATCAAGTCACCCCTAAACCTTCTTTTCTCTAGTGAAAACAGCCCCAAGTGCCTCAGTCTTTCCTCATACGATTTTCCTTCCATACCAGGCAACATCCTGGTAAACCTCCTCTGCACCCGTTCCAATGCCTCCACATCCTTCCTATAGTATGGCGACCAAAACTGCACACAATATTCCAGATGCGGCCGTACCAGAGTCTTATACAACTGCATCATGACCTCAGGACTCCGGAACTCAATTCCTCTACCAATAAAAGCCAGTACGCCATATGCCTTCCTCACCGCACTATTTACCTGGGTGGCAACTTTCAGAGATCTGTGTACATGGACACCAAGATCCCTCTGCTCATCCACACTACCAAGTATCCGACCATTAGCCCAGTACCCCATCTTTTTGTTATTCTTCCCAAAGTGAATCACCTCGCACTTAGCGACATTGAATTCCATCTGCCACCTTTCTGCCCAGCTCTGCAGCTTCTCTATATCCTGCTGTAACCTGCCACATGCTTCCTCACTGTCAACAACTCCTCCGACTTTCGTATCATCCGCAAACTTGCTCACCCAACCTTCTAACCCCTCTTCCAGGTCATTTATAAAAATGACAAACAGCAATGGTCCCAAAACAGATCCTTGTGGAACACCGCTAGTGACGGCACTCCATGAAGAAACTTTGCCATCAACTACTACCCTCTGTCTTCTTCCATCCAGCCAATTTCTAATCCAAACCTCCAACTCACCCTCAATGCCATATCTCCGTATTTTCTGCAGTAGCCTACCATGGGGAACCTTATCAAACGCCTTACTAAAATCCATATATACCACATCTACCGCTTTCCCCTCATCAACCTCCTTCGTCACCTTTTCAAAGAATTCAATAAGGTTTGTGAGGCACGACTTGCCCTTCACAAAACCATGCTGACTATCCTTGATCACATTATTCCTATCCAGATGTGCATAAATCCTATCCCTTACAATTCTCTCTAAGACTTTGCCCACAACAGAAGTGAGACTCACCGGCCTATAGTTACTAGGGCTATCCCTACTCCCCTTTTTGAACAAGGGAACCACATTTGCTATCCTCCAGTCTTCTGGGACTACTCCTGTAGACAAAGAGGACATGAAAATCAAGGCCAATGGCTCTGCAATTTTAGTCTTCAGTTACACAAGTCCCATGGTCACTTCGTATTTCTGGAAGATTTTCTGGCCCTTCCTCGATGAAGACAGACAAAAAGTAACTGTTTAGTTTCCCTGTCATTGTTTTCTGTTCTCCACAATAAATTATCCTGTCCACACATTCACTGTGCCACATTTGGCCTTGCTTTTAATTTCCTCTCAAATATTCATGGCAGTTTTTCATCGGTCTTTTTGTTTCTGGTTGGTTTGCATTCTTGTTCTCTTTCTAATTTACTTATCGGTTTATCAGTCTTCCTTCGTTGCGTCCAAAATTTCAATGAATACAACATATACGACTCTTTTCTAAGGCATTTTCATCGATCTGATGCAATTCTTAACTTCTTTTGTTCACCATCATTGAGTCACCTTTCGCTTTTGCGATTTATGCCTTGGAGGGATACATGTATAAAGTAGACCTTACAGTGTTTCTGTAAAAAGCAGATATTGCCTGCCTTTCATTAATTCATTCAATGTACTTTTCAAATTCACGAAAGCCAACTTTATTCTCCTATCGTAATGGTTTGCATAACTAAGATACATACCCGAAATATAAGAAAAAAAAACATTTTATTGTATTCAGATGTCATATAAAATTCAATATATTAAGATCACTATTCCCAAAAGCTACTTTACAGCAAAGTCTTCGATTTGCTCTTCTGATCACACAGCGCCAACTCCAAAATTATCTGATCAACAGCTCGGTGCTCAACATACTACTAAAGCAATCAATCTCAGACACACTCAACATTAACATTCACTTGGGTAAACACTGGTTAGATATGCCTTCAAGCTGTCCATTATTACTGCAGTACCCACTGTATGTCTAATTTCCTGTTTCATGACATATTTACATTTGTATTGCAGCTTTCACTTTGATAAATATCTCCCATGAACGTTGCTTCCCCTTGCTGTTCCTAACATCCACCTCACCAGATTCTGTGGAATCTACGTGACGTGGGCTCTGGGGAGGTTAATGATAGATTCAGGCGAGATGTTTGGCGAGGCATATCTGATCATTTTCCATAACTGATACACATAGCCTCCACATCCCCGGACATTATGGGTAATTTCGCGTGGCCAATTCACTTAACATGCACATCTTGGGACTGTGGAAAGAAACTGGAGACTGACATTGAATCTGAATCTCTGGTGCTGTGAGGCAGCAATGCTGCTGTGGTTCTGTTCGCCGAGCTGAAAGTTTTTGTTGCAAACGTTTCGTCCCCTGTCTAGGTGACATCCTCAGTGCTTGGGAGCCTCCTGTGAAGCGCTTCTGTGGTGTTTCCTCTGGCATTTATAGTGGCCTGTCCCTGCCGCTTCCAGTTGTCAGTTTCAGCTGTCCGCTGTAGTGGCCGGTATATTGGGTCCAGGTCGATGTGTTTGTTGATGGAGTTTGTGGATGAGTGCCATGCTTCTAGGAATTCCTTGACTGTTCTTTGTTTGGCTTGCCTTATAATGGTAGTGTTGTCCCAGTCGAATTCATGTTGCTCGTCGTCTGTGTGTGTGGCTACTAGGGATAGCTGGTCGTGTCGTTTCGTGGCTAGTTGATGTTCGTGGATGCGGATCGTTAGCTGTCTTCCTGTTTGTCGTATAAAGTATTTTGTGCAGTCGTTGCATGGGATTGTGTACACTACATTAGTTTTGCTCATGCTGGGTATCGGGTCCTTCGTTTTGGTGAGTTGTTGTCTAAGAGTGGTGCTAACCACTTTGCTACCTAGTGTGGGCAACACAACTTGCCTGCACAGTTCAGTCCTTGAAAAGTGACATTTGAGCAGGGAGATTTCATAACTCCCCAAACCTGTCATTGAGCAACAGGAGGAGGACATTGAGGTCTTGAGCGGCTTGATCAGAAACAGGAGCAGGACATTCTGGCCGTCAGGACTAATGTCAGAACACCAGGAGGACTTCCAGCCCATCGTGTGTGTAAAGCCGGAACATAATGAGTCCATTTCGTCACTCATGCCTCTTATACAGCAACTGGAGCAGATCTTATACAGCCTTGTGCCTATTACACAGGAATTGTGAAAGGGAATGCAGAGGTTATAGAAAGGGAAGGACTTCGAAGAACCAGCTTCACTGGGGAATGAGAAGTAGTGAAAAACTATTGGGATTCAAGACAAAATGTGAGAAAACGTTATGAAGGAATTAATAATGGGAGATTTCCAAAGCCAATCCACAATCCAGCACAGTCAACATTGTTTTATGAAGGATAAATCATGTTTGAATGATTTGACTAATTTTCTTTAAAAAAAACGTAACAAGCGGCACAGTGGTTAGCACTGCTGCCTCACAGCGCCAGAGACCCGGGTTCAATTCCCGCCTCAGGCGACTGACTGTGTGGAGTTTGCACGTTCTCCCCGTGTCTGCGTGGGTTTCCTCCGGGTGCTCCGGTTTCCTCCCACAGTCCAAAAGATGTGCAGGGTCAGGTGAATTGGCCATACTGAATTGCCCATAGTGTTAGGTAAGGGGTAAATGTAGGGGTATGGGTGGGTTTCGCTTCGGCGGGTCGGTGTGGACTTGTTGGGCCAAAGGGCCTGTTTCCACACTGTAATCTAATCTAATTTAAGCAAGGTGGATAATGGGGATCCTATAGATGCATTATATCTGGGCTTCCAGACATCAGTGCATAACGTGCATCGCAAAAGATTAATATGCAAGACAAGAACATATGGGATTAGGAACTTGCTAGGGGAGACGAGTAGCTCACCAGTAAAAGACATGATATGGATCCGCTGGTTTTGGACTGGGTTGGACAAGGTCAAAAATCAAATGACACCAGGTTAGAGTCCAATGGGCTTATTTGTAAACACAAGGTTTCATTGTGCTGCTCCTTCATCAGGTGTCAGAGAGAGAAAGACCTTAAACACAGTAGCTGTAAGAGATACATCAAAGGGTTGTACAACTCATGCACATGAATTGTCCAAACATCTAAGATGGCTCTTAAGTACTTAATCATTTAGAATGGAGGTGCAAGTTTGAATGATTAATATGCAAATCGCAGAATTTATTTCAAGTCACAGCCTGGAGATACCTTCAGGTATTATCGATGTAAATGAAGCAACACTTGCGGTCAGACAATGTATTCTAAGCGTGAGGCTTTGTTTGGACACTGTCTGTGTCTTGACCTGGAGTCAGACTGGTTTTATTTACAAAGTAGGAGTAGCGCGTGTGCGTATGCGTGAGAGAGGGACGTGTCTGTGTGAAGGGGAGAGAGAGAGAGACACTGCGTGTACGTGAGAGAGAGTGAGGTGGAGTGTGCTTGTGAGTGCGGGAGGGAGAGGCTGTGTGTGCATGTGTGTGTGACAGAGTGGAGTGCGTGTGTGGAACGTGAGAGGGGGAGTGTCAATGTGTGAGGGGCGGATAGAGAGAGTGTGCATCAGTGTATGTAACGGGGAGTGTGAGAGTGTGTACTTGTCCAGGCTAAGATACAGACAAATACGGCTGATCACTTTCCCCACACACATTCACTCCGTGGTTTCAGAGCTTCCCCTCTCTGCAGCCTCTGCTCCATTTGTTGTTCATGTTACAGATCCAGATGCTGTATCTACAGTCCCCATGCTCCATCCAGAGTCTGGTCACCAAATCCTCAGGTCTCCCTCACAACCTCCAGCAAACCATACCCATCCCCTCCACTAACCGTTCAATAACAGGAGTCAGTTACAAGCCCCTCAGCTACAAGTTAGATGCCTGGTCTTTTACAATCATACTCAAGGGTCTTCCTCTTGTTACTGACCGCACAATCAACTCAGACAGACAAACAGAGGCGTTCCGAAGGCAGGCGCATACCAAGCTTCAAACAGTCGAAACAAATCTCCTGGAACACCTATATCCATGGAGCACCACATGGGACACATTGAGAAGTGAACAACAGCCTGACACTCACCATTTCACTGTTTCTGAGCTCCACCATGCCAGCACTCGAACACGCGGCGTGACATCGAACAATTCTTCCGCCGCCTTCGCCTCCGTGCCTACTTCTTTAACCAAGACTCTCGCCCACCCTCTGACGACCCCTTCTCCCGCCTCCAACACACCCCATCCACCTGGACACCCCGTGCTGGCCTCCTACCTGCCCTCGACCTCTTCATAGCCAACTGCCACCGCGATATTAACCGCCACCTGAACTCCCCCACCCCTCTCACCCACTCGAAGCTCTCACCCTCGGAACGCGCAGCCCTCCACTCACTCCGTTGCAACCCAAACCTCACTATCAAACCAGCAGACAAGGGAGGCGCGGTAGTAGTTTGGCGCACCGACCTCTACACTGCTGAGGCCAAACGCCAGCTCGCAGATACCTCCTTCTACTGCCCCCTTGACCATGACCCCGCCCCTCACCACCAAACCATCACCTCGGGGGATCTCCCATCCACCGCCTCCAACCTCATAGTCCCACAACCCCGCACCTCCCGCTTCTACCTCCTGCCCTAAATCCACAAACCTGACTGCCCCGGCCGACCCATTGTCTCCGCCTGTCCCTGCTCCACCGAACTTATCTCCGCATACCTTGACACCGTCCTGTCCCCCTTAGTCCAAGAACTCCCCACCTACGTTCGGGACACCACCCATGCCCTCCACCTGCTCCATGATTTTCGCTTCCCCGGTCCCCAACGCCTTATTTTCACCATGGACATCCAGTCCCTGTACACCTCCATCCCCCATCACGAAGGGCTCAAAGCCCTCCGCTTCTTCCTTTCCCGCCGTACCGACCAGTACCCTTCCACTGACACCCTCCTTCGACTGACTGAACTGGTCCTCACCCTGAACAACTTCTCTTTCCAATCCTCCCACTTCCTCCAAATGAAAAGAGTAGCCATGGGCACCCCCATGGGCCCCAGCTATGCCTGCCTCTTCGTAGGATATGTGGAACAATCCATCTTCCGCAACTACACTGGCCCCACCCCCCACCTTTTCCTCCGCTACATCGATGACTGTATCGGTGCCGCTTCGTGCTCCCACGAGGAGGTTGAACAGTTCATCCACTTCACCAACACCTTCCACCCCGACCTCAAATTCACCTGGACAGTCTCAGATTCCTCCCTTCCCTTCCTCGACCTTTCTATTTCTATCTCAGGCGACCGAATCAACACGGACATCTACTACAAACCGACCGACTCCCACAGCTACCTGGACTACACCTCCTCCCATCCGGCCCCCTGTAAAAACGCCATCCCATTCTCCCAATTCCTTCGACTCCGCCGCATCTGCTCCCAGGAGGACCAGTTCCAAAAACACACAACCCAGATGGCCTCCTTCTTCAAGGACCGCAATTTCCCCCCCGACGTGGTCGACGATGCCCTCCACGGCATGTCTTCCACTTCCCGCTCCTCCGCCCTTGAGCCTCGCCCCTCCAACCGCCACCAGGACAGAACCCCACTGGTCCTCACCTACCACCCCACCAATCTCCATGTACAGCGCATCATCCGCCGTCATTTCTGCTACCTCCAAACGGACCCCACCACCAAGGATATATTTCCCTCCCCTCCCCTATCAGCATTCCGTAAAGACCACTCCCTCCGTGACTTCCTCGTCAGATCCACACACCCCACCAACCCAACTTCCACTCCCGGCACCTTCCCCTGAAACCGCAGGAGGTGCAAGACTTGCGCCCACACCTCCCCCTCACCTCCCTCCAAGGCCCCAAAGAAAACTTCCATATCCGCCACAGATTCACCTGCACCTCCACACACATCATCTATTGCATCCTCTGCACCCGATGTGGCCTCCTCTATATTGGGGAGACAGGCCGGCTACTTGCGGAGCGTTTCAGAGAACACCTCTGGGACACCCGGACCAACCAACCCAACCACCCTGTAGCTCAACATTTCAATTCCCCCTCCCACTCCACCAAGGATATGCAGGTCGTTGGACTCCTCCATCGTCAGACCACAACAAAATGACGGTTGGAGGAAGAACGCCTCATCTTCCGCCTAGGAACCCTCCAACCACAAGGGATGAACTCGGATTTCACCAGTTTCCTCATTTCCCCTCCCCCACCCTGTCTCAGTCAAATCCATCGAATTCAGCACCGCCTTCCTAACCTGCAATCTTCTTCCCGACCTCTCTGCCCCCACCCCAGTCTGACCTATCACCCTCACCTTGACCTCTTTCCACCTATCACATTTCCGACGCCCCTCCCACAAGTCCCTCCTCCCTATCTTTTATCTTAGCCTGCTGGACAAACTTTCCTCATTCCTGAAGAAGGGCTAATGCCCGAAACGTCGATTCTCCTGTTCCCTGGATGCTGCCTGACCTGCTGCGCTTTTCCAGCAACACATTTCCAGCTCTGATCTCCAGCATCTGCAGACCTCACTTTCTCCTCCAGTCAAAAGCCAAGGCCAGAGAAAGATACAGAAAAAAAGACAAATAATTAATTATCTGATAATTTGGTGAAAATGTGGATAAGGAGATGGGGGGATTGGAATAACTGAATAAGTGAGACAACAGTGGGCACAATCACAAGAATGCACACATTGAATAAAGACATTGCCAGATCAGCTGGAATGGTCCATTGCCTCAAATTCTGAATCTGCTTCACAGAACCAGCCGAGACACCATAAACTGGGGTAAGGTAACGGCTAAGATGGAGAGCTGTGCAGACATTGCTCGTGGACTACCCCATAAACTGGACGATCTGCATAGCATGAGGAACATTACAAACCTTTGCCAGGGTATTGCAACCTTCTACCACCACACTTGGTCTCCGACCTTTGAGCCAATTTGTATCCAAATGGCTAGTTCTCCGTGTATTTCTAATGAACCACCTTGTTAAACAGATGACCATGTACAATGTTGTTCAACGCCTTACTCTTGTCCATATCGACAATGTACACCTCTCTACCTCAATTCATCTTCTTAGTCGCTTCTTCAAAAAAAGTCAGCCAAGTCAGTGAGACACAACATTGCTTGCACAAAGCCATGTTCACTATCCCTTATCAGTCGTTACCTTTCAAAATGTGTGAAAATCCAATGCCTTGTAATCCTCTCCAACAACTTACCCACCACTGACGGCAGGCTCACTGGCTTTTCCTTATTATCCTTCTTAAATCCTTTAAGTAATGGCACTACGTTAGCCAACCTCCAGTCTTCCGGCAATTTACCTATGACTATTGGTGATAGCAAGGGGCCCAGCGATTACTTCCCCTAGCTTCCCACAGAGTATAGTGTACATCTAATAAAAGCCAAGACATTTTCCCTCTTTTGTATGTTTTAAGATCTCCAGCAGCTCCTCTGTAATACAGACACTTTCCAAGATGTCACTACCTATTTCCCAAGTTCTCTAGCTTCCATATCCTCCTGCACTGATATGGATACAAAATATCCGTTCAGTACCTCCCCCATTTCCTGTCGTTCTGCACATGGGCAGCCTTGCTGATCTTTAAGATGTCCTATTCTCTCTACAATTACTCTTCATCCTTAACGTATTTGTGGAATTCATTTGAATTCTCCTTAACTCAATTTGCCAAAACTATCACATGTCCCCTTTTTATGCTCCCAATCTCCCTCTTAAGTGTTTCCTTGTTGCCTTCAGACTCTTCCAGCGATTCACTTTAAATCAGGAATTAAGAGGCTAATGATGACCATTCCGATTGTCCTAAAAATCCATCTGGTTCACTGACACCCTTTAAGGAAACAAACTGCCCCATCCTTACCTGGTCTGGCCTAGAAGTGACTCCCGACCCACAGCAATGTGATTGACTGTTAACTGCCCTCTGGGCAATAAGGGCTGGGTAATAGATGCTTGCCTAGCCAGCGACGCCCTCATCCTGTGAATGAATTAAGAAACAAAATCTCAATTTCTGTTGTTTATACCTGACATATCCTTCTCTCTTATCCGTGACCAGAACCTCAATTTCTCTAATCCTTCAGCATTTCTTACACGTACTAGCCTTACTCTTCACCCGAACAGGGACATAAAGTTTCTGTACTCCTGACATCTCATTTTCGAAGGCTTCCCACTTCTCGACTGACCCCCTTCTCTGCGAATATCTGCCACAATCGACTTTGGAAAATTATTGATTAATATCATCAAAATTGGCTTTTCAACAATTTAGAACTTTAAGTTTTAGACCAGGTTCATCCTTTTCCATCTCTATTTTGAAACTAATAGAATTATGATGACTTGCCATAATGTGCTCACCCACTGATACCTCGACCACTTCCTCCCCACTGCCTTTTTTTCCCCAAGTGTAAGGTGCCGTTCAGCTCCTTCCCTGTGATGAAGAGCATTGGTCAAGAAGCTGCAGTGTTATCACTGGGATTTGGATTCAGCAGAGTCTTCAACTCATTGGGTTGAACCTAACAATAATTTGTCTCAGTGACATTTTCATTGAGTGTGACACAGGGATCTTCTGCACGAGCATGAGCTAGTTTCCTGTTGCTATCTTATCGAACTCAAATCATTAACTTCCCACCCAACCCCATAGTGTCCCTGCCATTCAATACCAGCCTGATTCTCCCACCCATCATGGCTGGAGGTACTCACCATTGCCCGGATGCCCCTGGATATTCCGTGATCCCTGAAAATGGTGCCAACTTTAAAAGGCAATGGGCACACGGTTGAGCTGTCTCAGCTTGGAGCTGCCCTGCACAATTTACTCCGAGCATGGCAGATAAGGAGCAATTACACCACGGTTTGTCGACAGGGGCACGGAGGTCCTGGTGGATGGGCTCGTATGGAAGAGGTTTATTCTCTTCCCAGGGCTACGGGAAGTCAGTGCTCTGTTGAACAGATAAAGTAACAGTAACATACATTTTTTGGCGACAACATCGCAGAACGCATTGGTACGGAGGAATGTGTGTGTCTCGGTACATGAGCCATATCAACTTCGTCAGCAGATTCAGCAAGTGATTAGGGAAGTGTATTGAATGATGCTGTTTCATGCAAAGGCAATCGGCTATAACCATCGGGATGTTTTACTGCATCTGTACGTGACAATGCTGAGACGACATCGAATGTATTGTATGTAGTAAAGAAGCCTGAAATTAAAAGAAAAAATATGCAATTGTTTTAGAAGCTTTTCACAGATGCATCACTTTACTTCTTGCTAGAATGAAGGCCTGATGGAATCATAGTGTCATACAGCATGAAAACAGACCCTTCATTCCAGCTCATTTGCACCGACCAGATATTCCAATCTGATGCAAAACCATTTTCCAACATTAGGCCCATAATTCTATAAACCCTTCGTATTCATATACCCATTCATTGCCTCTTAAATGTTGTAATTGTGCCATCCTCCACCACTTTCGCCGCCAGCTTGTCCCGGACATGCACTACCCTCTGTGTGAAAAGATTACCACTCAGGTATCTTTTCAATTTTCCCCTCTCACTTTAAATCTTTGCCCTCTGGTTTGGACTCCTCCCGCCTTGGAACATAACCTTGGCTGATCCCGCATCTATGCCCCTCATGGCCTCTACAAGGCCAGAGTACTTCAGAACTCAGAATGAGAGCTGTTCATATTGAACGATATAATACCCTGAGGAGAATGTATTATGCGGAGCTGAGGGATGAGAGAAAAAAAATTACGCATTTAATTTTAGAAAACAACATACTAATTTTAACACAGCTACTATGAAGACATTAATTTATTGTACAAACATTATGCAGACAGATATAAATATACCTTCAAATAATAAACTACAAATTATTCCTAAATGGAGCAGGTAACAGGGATGGAGTCATTCAATCAGGAGAATGTTCAGTCAGACCCTATATAGTCCAGGCTAGTGTTTGGGTCACATTATTGCATGGTTCAGATCAGAGAGGGAGCAAATGCAACCTGTCTTAGAAGCAACGGCCATTGCTCCGTCTCTGCTTCCACTTCTCTACAGCAACATATGCGAGCTGAAAACCAATCAGCCATCTTTAGCACTCTTTGAGGGTTCCTGTTGAGGATTCATTGGAATCTCTCCAGTGCCTGCAGCAAAGGGAATTGAGCCAAATCCAACTGTTCAAGGAGAAAACCCAGTGCCAGCAGCTTCTGTGAGGCAGAAACACTTCAGAGGCAGAATAACAATTGAAACTATCTCAATTTTGCTTTTGTCATGAAATTAATTGTTATTTGGACAAACATCTTTCGAATTAATAGTCTGCAAAGTTTCATTTTTTTCTGTTTGCCTTCAGACATGTGTGTGTGTGCACTCGCGCGCGTGTGCGTGTCTTTGCGTGCATTTTTCTATGTCTCAGATTTATAGAAAAATGAATGTTGTGGTAGATATTGTCAATGTTCAAACTGTATGTCATTTATGTATCCATCGTAATTCGAGTAACTTTGCTTTGGTTTTAGATTAGTTATTTTTGCAAATTTAAGAAACCTGTCTGATAGCATTCACCATATCACACACTTAGTGACACTGATAATTTATCGTGACGTCTGGGACTAGAAACAGAAGCAATGAATCTCTAACCTCGGTTGGAACGGGGATAAGGAGAAATTCTCAAAAGGCCATTTGAGTGGGAATTCTCTGCCCCACAGGTTTGTGGTACCTGTGTGTTTGCATTTATTCAAAGGTTTATTAGTTAAATATTTGACGGTAAAGTGAATCAAGGATAATGAACGACAGATACGAACGTGGGGCTGAGACCACACTCTGATCAGCGACAACTGTAGTGCCTGGTGGGGCAGGGACCCACTCCTGTTCCTCAGTCGTACTTCGCCCCATTCCATTCAGCCCCTCAATCTGCTACTCACGAGCAGTTGGAGACCACTTACTCCTACTACCTGGTGCACAGAAACCAAGGTGACCATTCATCCCCTGTATACAGTCAAACATGATTTGGTGTGGATTGGAAAACGTTCTTGGGAAAAAGAGTTGGTGTTACTGTGAAACAGTCCCCTCCTGTGTCGACCTTGACCCAATAAACCGGTCACTACAGCGGACAGCTGAAACTGACAACCAGAAGCGGCAGGGACAGACCACTATAAATGCCGGAGGAAACACCACAGAAGCGCTTCACAGGAGGCTCCCAAGCACTGAGGATGTCACCTTGACAGGGGATGAAACGTTTGCAACAAAAACGTCCAGCTCGGCAAACAGAACCATAGATCCTATCCCTCAGTACCTTCTCCAGCAACATTCCCACCACTGGCGTCAGGCTCACTGATCTTTGGTTGCCCAGAATATCTCTACTACCCTTCTTGTACAGGGGGACAACATAGGCTCCCCTCCAGTCTTCCGGCACCTCACCTGTATTTATGGATTTCACAAAGATATCTGTCAGTGCCCCAGCTATTTCCTCTCTCGCCTCATTAAGCACCCTGGGATAAATCCCATCCGGTCCTGGGGATTTGTCCAACTTAATAACCTCTAGCCTATCTAACACATCTTTGCTACTTATGTCAACATGATCCAGTCTAATCAAACTTCTATCTCTTATCTTAACATTCATCATGTTCCTCTACTCAGTGAACACTGATGCAAAGTAATCATTCAGAATCTCATCCATTCGCTCAGTTTCGACACACATCCTTCCTTCATTATCCATTAGTAGACCAATCCTTTCTCTAGTTATCCTCTTGCTTCTTATAGCAGAATAAAATGCTTTGGGATTCTACTTAATTCTGCTCGCTAAAGCTATTTCATAACCCATTTAAGCCCGCTTGATTCCTCGGTTAAGACTTGTCCTACTCTTCCGATATCATTCCAGGGCCCGTTCTGTTTATAGCTGCCTAGACCTTATGTATGCTTCCCTTTTCCTCTTGGCTAGTCGTACAATTTCTCCTGTCATCCACGGTTCACGAATGTTGCACTTCCTGTCCTTTGCCTTTAACGGAGCGTGACTATCCTGGACTATCTTTAACCTATGTTTGAAAGCCTCCCACATCTCAAATGTGGACGTCCCTTTAAATGACTGTGTCCATTCCACATTTCTGAGCTCCTGCTTAATTTTGATATCATTGATCTTGGCTCAGTTTCGTACTCTTCCCTAAGGACCACTCTCTTCTTTAACCACGAGTATTCTAAAACTTACAGAATTATGGTCAAAAAAATTTCTACTGCAGTAGAAAACTCTCCTGGACACTTCTTACAAATTCTACCCCATCCAGACCTTTGCCGCTAAGTATATCCCAGTCAATTTTGGGAAAATTAAAATCTCCCATCACCACTACCCTATTGCCTCTACATCTTTCCATAATCTGTTTGCCTATTTGTTCTTCTACAACATGCTCACCGTTGGCAGGCCTGTAATACAGCCCCAACAGTGTAAATGCACCCTTCTAATTTCTCATCTCCACCCATAATGCCTCACTACCCAAGACCACCATAGTGTGCTCCTTTAGTACAGCCGTGATATCGTCCTTAACCAGCAATGCAACTCCACCCCTCCCTCCCTGTCCTGTCTGAAGAGTCTATATTCTGGAACGTTTAATTGCCAATCAACATGCCCTTCCTTCAACCAAGTCTCTGTGATGTCAATAATGTCACACTCCCAGGTAGCAATCCAAGCCCTAAGTTCATTTGCCTTACACACTATACTCCTTGCATTAAAGTAGATGCATTTCAGGCTGTCAGTTTTGTTTTTTGCGCTCGTCTACTCTCTGTCTACACTTCCCTTTATGAATGCCCTCCTCATAATTCTTACAGTCTCTAGTCTCCACATCACTGCCTACTTATTTTCCCTTCTGGTTCCCAGTCTCCTGCGACATTAGTTTAGATATTCCCAACAGCAGTAGCAAAAACTTCCCCAAGGACATTGGTTCCGGTCTGGTTCAGATGTGGACCGTCCAATTTATAACAGTTCCACCATCCCCAGAACCGGTCCCAATGTCCAACAACTTGAGTACCTCCATCCTACACCATCTCTCAAGCCATGTGATCATCCTGTCTATTCTTTCTTTTCTACCCTGGCTAGCACGTGGTACTGGTAGTAATCCCGAGGTAACTACCTTTGAGGTACTCCTCTTTAACTTCTCTCCTGGCTCCCTGAATTTTTCTTTGAGGACCTCATCTCGCTTTCTACTTATATCATTGGTGCCTATATTATCTGGCTGTTCATCCTCCCCATTTAGAACGCTCTGAAGCCAATCAATGAGTTCTCTGACCTGAGCACCTGGGAGGCAACATACCATCTAGAAGCACCGTTTACGGCCACAGAACCTCCTATCTACTCCTCTCAAAATAGAATCCCCGATGACAATGGTCCTACGAGACATTTTCCCGCCCTTCTGAACAGCAGTGTCTCCCACGGTGCCATGATCTTGACAACTGCTGCCCTCCCCTAGTGAGCCATCTCCCCCAACAGTATCCAAAACAGTATGCCTGTTTTGGAGGGAGATGACTGCAGGGGACACCTGCACTGCCTTCCTACTTTTCTTCTGCCTTTTGGTCACCCATTCGCTGTCTCCCTCAGCAACTCTAACTGCGGTGTGACCAGTTCACTAAACATGCTATCCACGACCTCCTCAGCATCGCGGATGCTCCACAGTGAGTCCATCCGCAGCTCCAGAGTCGTCATGTGGTCAAACAAGAGCTGCTGCTGGACACACTTCTTGCTAGTGTAAGAGTCAGGAACGTCAGCCACGTTCCTAAGCACTCAATATCAAACAAGACGCACAGGTCACGGGTCTGAGTCAACCATTGTAGTTTGCTAAAAGGTTGTCATAGTACAGTGGAAGTTTATAGTATCCATTTGCCTTACAGACATCTTACATTTCAAAATTTTCCCTTATCCATGGTGTGTGTGTGTGTGTTTGTGTGTGTGTGTGTGTGTGTGTTGAGAGAGAGAGAGAGAGAGAGGCTGACGAGAATGCTATTGTTATTTTGGTATTCTCTAATTAGATTCAGGGGCTCAGCCTTTTTTACATGATTATTCGCGTTTACTTTGGTGTTTGTTTGGAACTGAGAATGAACAGGAGTTCAGAATGGTTATGATCATATAACTTGAGCCGCCATTTTAATCAAATCTGTATCTGCTCAAATGTTCCAAGTATTGACTCACAGTCCATGACTTACGAAGGAATGAATAAAAAGCTGACATGACAAGTAAAGGTTAAAAATAACCACAGAGGACATTGGGGTGCTATAGAGAAATATAGGTTAAGTGAGTAGTCAAAGACCTGTCAAATAGAGCTTTACGTCGATAAATGTGAAGTTATCCATTTTGACTGAAAGAAAAGAATTTTTTTTAAATAGAGAGAGATTCCAAAACTCTGAGATGCAGTGGGATCAGAGTGCAACATTACCTAAATCACAAAGTGCTAGCGTACAGGTACAGTACGTATTTAGGAAAGCGAATAAATGTTTTCTTTTTATCATGGGGGAATTTAAACGCAAAAGTAGAGAGCACTGTTGAGCTTGTATCTTGAATGCTCTAATTCTTATTGGTCACCTTGTTTATGGAAGGAAGGTAAATACATTGGAGGCAGTTCGTAGAATGCTTACGAGAATAATACCTACTGAATGACTTGTCATACAAAGGGAATTCGGATATTCTAGGCTTTGTCAGTTTGTGTTTCGGAGAGAAAGAGTCAAATCCATTGAAACAAGATGTTTCATCTTACAGAAGAGATGAGAATGAAGGATTACTGTCTAAATGTCAGTGGTTGTCCATTTAAAACAGATCGAGATGATTTGTTTTATCTCAAAATGTGGAAGCTCTGACACGTTATTAAAGCAGAGCTATGGAATATTTTAAAGGCATAGATAAATAGTTTATTGTTGAGAGAGGGGTGGTGAAAGGTTTTCAGGGTCGGCAGGAATGCGGATTTAAATTACAATTAATGAGACTTACTCATGTTGAATATCTAACTCATCCCGGTTTGTATGGGATGTGGCAGGTTGATTAAACTGCCAAATTGGAATTTCAATGTAAAGATTCAACAAACAAGTTTATAATGCTGAAATCCTCCATCTTCAGAGCTTTTTCAAAGGTTGAATTTTTTAAGCGTTTATTTAAAATCACTTAATTTGTACTGATTAGATTAGATTACATTACATTACATTACAGTGTGGAAACAGGCCCTTCGGCCCAACAAGTCCACACCGACCTGCCGAAGCGTAACCCACCCATACCCCTACATTTACCCCCTATCTAACACTGCGGGCAATTTAGCATGGCCAATTCACCTGACCTGCACATCTTTGGACTGTGGGAGGAAACCGGAGCACCCGGAGGAAACCCACGCAGACACGGGGAGAATGTGCAAACTCCACACAGTCAGTCGCCTGAGGCGGGAATTGAACCCGGGTCTCCAGCGCTGTGAGGCAGCAGTGCTAACCACTGTGCCACCGTGCCGCCCACTTTTTTTTTGCTATGCTGTAAGACAGGATCTGAGGAGCATAATACTGTAATACCAATTGCAGATATGGAAACTGTGACACTCCCAAGTTAGAAGAGATTTCAGTAATGAATGCAGTGATCACAAGGAAAATTTTAGCCCAATGTGTGACTTAATTAAGTTTTATCTAGAACACAACAATGTGAAAGAAAATTAGTACCACTTCCCGGAAGTTCTATGGAGGGGCTTCTGTATGAGTACATACCACAGCAATGCAATAAACATCAGCCTACAGCAGTCACATGAACAAAGTTGCTTTAATATGTCTATACTGTTAGCATTTTTCTGAGAGATTAGAGATTTTGTTTGCCTAAAAATAGTTGCACCTTCAAAAGTGGTCAGTGGAAAATTACTTGTCCATTCAATATTCTGATCTCAATTTGTAGTCGAACATTTAGATAGCTGAACTCTGAAGAATGAATAAATATATTGAACGGCTGGGTTCCTATCTCCTCTGCACCCCTCATTCTGCCTGTAGTGACTTTCAAATCCCCTATGAAAGTTTTAAAGAAAAAAACTACTGATTTCCATTGTCCCACTACCTCTGGAAGTTGATCTACTTAATAAATACAGTTGATCAAAGAATATATTACTGAATCCTGAGCATCCAGCAATTTTATACCAGCCATAAGCCACTTGTGCATACAGGACCTAAATTAAAGTATCTTCTTTCATGACTAATTTCAGCTGCTTATACTGTGAAGAACCAGGAAATCTAATTTCTCCAGGAACAGTTGCAGAAAATAAGTTTGCTCCAGTTTGAGTATAAATGATCCTTGATTCAGAATTCAAAGATGTGAAAGGATATTGCTAGAGAACTGTTGTTTAGATTGTTCAGGGGCTTCCTCTTGAAAGCATGTGAGAGCTGTGCAACAAACACCTTTGCAGACCAGACCACAGCAATCGCACTAAATTGGCATCTCTAATGCTTGCTTTGTTCGTGCAGATTGAAGCTTTTATTTAACTATAGCAACAGAAAGCATCAAAATAAAGCCCGAAAGAACTGCGAATGCTGTAAATCTGAAAGTAAAACAGAGTTGCTGGAAAAACCATTGCTTTAAAACATCCAAATCTCTTCAGTGAAATGTTTCCCCTTCATCATCCCGGTCCTGAACGTTTTACCTCCCATTGACCTCTCTGGCCAATACTGCAAGGAAAAATTCCATCTCCCCGACATTCTCTGTCTCTCCCCCTACCTGTGCTCTGGCTTCTTGCAAACCAGTTTATGCAAGTTTGACAAAAAAGTCACCAACTCATGCAGTCATCCTTCTGTAGTGTGAGCAGTTTTTAAAAAAAAACAGCTGAATAAGTGCTACAATACTGAATCCAGATCCTTCAGCCATTCCAGCAGCTGGCACACAATTGTATATGCAGGCGAATGCTGATTTCAGTGACTAAACTTGCCTGTTCAATTGCAAGCCTGGTAAACCTGACAGCCTAAATGGCGATGGAGATGGAAAACCGTGCCTTCCAAATCCATGGCGGTTTCGAAAAAGTATGTTTCATACGATATGTGACCATGATTTTGCTTCATTCAGCGTACAAGAAAGTGAAAGTAAGTTGCTGGTGGGCAGGCAGTTGCGGTAAGATAACGTACAGACCCCTCATGAAAACACCACACAGCAGTGCAGAGATTACCATTCCCGACCATAGCAATCACATACTGCCTCCCCATTATCTTTGGGTCAGACAGTTTTTTTTCAAAACAGACAGTTTTAGGAGAGGACATCGAGGAAGCTTGAAATCAAAATTGCTTGCAAATTTGGGTTACTTATCCCTGATCATTTTAGTCTCTTAAAATGAATATATTCAAGAAATACGTATCCCATCGCATTCTCACCCTTATTACCAGCTATAATGTCCATCAGACCTGTGAAAGGGGTTGAAGAATAAAATCAGTATTGATTGCAGTATCCGTCTGGATTGTAAGAAGTTTAACAAAAGCAGCTGAACTCAAGCTGAATCCAGAGTCCTCAGCCATTCAAGTAGCTAGCAGTCAATACTAGCTGTCGGCAAATGCTAACGTAAGGACTTAATTTATCTTGCCTGACCAGTTACAGGCATGGTAAGGTTGACAATCCAAACTGCAAGGGGTATGGAAAATAAAGTTGTCTAGGATTGTTTGCAATAACTAGAAAATATGTTTGATCTTTTGTGTAATTCATACTTCATTTGATATTATATTCTCCAAGGCAATTACTGGAGAACAAGCAGTTCCTGTGAAGTTATGTAGATATTTCCTTCTGCATCCAGGAACCATGTAGCAGGCCCTAGTCACCACATTAAGCTGAACTCACAAAATAGGTATTACATCCAGAAGTTGGAAGATGGTGTTATTTCTTACACAAGACTTCTGCAGTCATAATTTTCTGAATTCTGGTGAAGCCCTGCTGGTGAACTGAGAGCTAGATTATAACGCAATGGTTGGCAGTGCCAAGGGTGGCATGGTACTGACAGTAGTTAATACAGAGGTTGCTGCCTGGTCACACACCATTATTGAAATGGCATGATCCCAGGAGCTAACAGCAATAACAGAGTGAAGGCAGAGCAATAACCTTTACTTTGCTGCCATTAGTGGTGGGTATTGCTGAGCCTGCACTAAAGAGATTTGCAGGCCAAAGCCCACTGTGGGAGTTGAGGGGTTCTATTGCTCACAACACAGACAAACATGAGTGTCTCTCAATTGGTGCCTTCATTTACCCACCACTGACAAGATAATATAATGGTGCAGAAGGGAGTTGGGGTTCGCTCCTGAACTCCCCTCCACTTGGCCTGACTCATGAGAATCTTGACAAGAGCCAGTTGACATGGAAAATTCAGCCCTGTATGTCGAGACAGTACCAAAGATCCTCATTGGATACATTGGAAAATTGGTTGCCTCGTCTCCATTTGGGCCTGGAGCTCTTTAGTTGAGATATTTTGAGACGTTGCAACAAGTATAAAGGATTGAAGAAATGAATTTGTTGCATCGTGTCTCCCTTTCTTTGCTACCACACTCCAGCCTCATTATCTTGTCTTGCAAACAGCCACTGAGGGTTTTGGGTAATAAATCATCATGATTAGATTAGATTACATGATTAGATTAGATTACAGTGTGGGAACAGGCCCTTCGGCCTAACAAGTCCACACCGACCCGCCGAAGCGAAACCCACCCATACCCCTACATTTACCCCTTACCTAACCACTGTGCTAACCACTGTGCCACCGTGCCGCCCACATCTACTGTAATTGTGTCTTGAACTAGTTTTACAAAACTAGCTGTCAATGTCCTGAAATAGTTACTCAAATTTTCAGGTTTATAATGATGATTTTATTGTGGATGTGGATGTACGCTTAAAATGACTGATAAGCACTTTTCTGACTATTTGCAGATCACCTGACAGTCCAAAGTACCAGGTCGATGGAAAACTGTACACTCCAAAATCTATCATGAAATGGTAAGTTTGAAAACAATATGTGATTAATGTTTTGCTTCATTCAGAGTACACAAAATAGAAAGGAAATTACTTTCTAAGTACTTTCAGGAAACATCACAGAGTAGTGCAGGGAGCACCACTCCAGGCAAGTGCATTTGCATTACTGTCTCTGTTATCTGCATTAGAATTAGGGCTTCACAATTTTGGTTAAAAAATATTGCATTAGGAGAGGACATCAAAGACACTTCATTGTAAGTTTGCTTGCATTTTTGTTTCAAAACTCTGAATATGAATACATTCAAGAACTTGATATCCCATTTCTATGTTGTGGTTCTGTTCGCCGAGCTGGGAATTTCTGGTGCAGACGTTTCGTCCCCTGTCTCGGTGACATCCTCCGTGCTTGGGAGCCTTCTGTGAAGCGCTTCTGTGATCTTTCCTCCGGCATCTGCAGTGGTTTGAATCTGCCGCTTCCGGTTGTCAGTTCCAGCTGTCTGCTGCAGTGGTCGGTATATAGAGTCCAGGTCAATATGCTTATTGATTGAATCTGTGGATGAGTGCCAATCCTCTAGGAATTTCCTGGCTGTTCTCTGTTTGGCTTGGCCTATAATAGTAATGTTGTCCCAGTCGAACTCATGTTGCTTGTCCTCTGCGTGTGTGGATACTAAGGATAGCTGATCGTGTCGTTTCGTGGCTAGTTGGTGTTCATGGATGCGGATCGTTAGCTGTCTTCCTGTTTGTTCTATGTAGTGTTTGGTGCAGTCCTTGCATGGGAGTTTGTACACTACATTGGTTTTGTTCATGCTGGGTATCGGGTCCTTTGTCCTGCTGAGTTGTTGTCTGAGTGTGGCTGTTGGTTTGTTTGCTGTTATGAGTCCTAGTGGTCGCAGTAGTCTGGCTGTCAGTTCGGAAATGCTCTTGATGTATGGTAGTGTGGCTAGTCCTTTGGTTTCTGGCATGTCCTCGTTCCGTTGCCTTTCCCTTAGGCATCTGTCGATGAAATTGCGGGGGTATCCGTTTTTGGTGAATACATTGTATAGGTGTTCTTATTCCTCTTTTTGCAGTTCTGGTGTACTGCAGTGTTCTGGTGTGGCTCTTTTGAACAGTGTCTTGATGCAACTTCTTTTGTGTGTGTTGGGGTGGTTGCTTTTGTAGTTCAGGACTTGGTCTCTGTGTGTGGCTTTCCTGTATACCTTTGTCACATCCTTCATTTCCCTGTTCCAGCCTGACTGTCAGTGGCTTGAAATCCTGACACTCCTATTCAAGTTTCTAAAAGTGTTTTTACTCTGAACGTAAATGTTTGCTTAAATTGACTTAATGGCACTTGATGACCTCATGCTGGGACTGAAACCTGGAGGTTTTGGCGTATGCTAAGGATGTCATATTGCCAGCAGTGACCTATGAAGAAACGGCGATTTTCCTGCTCCTCAGATTCTGCCGGACCTGCCTTGATTTTCCAGCATCTAAAATGAAGAGATTCTTGCCAGGGTTACTCATCAGTTGATGGTGCAGCTGAGTTTCAAGAGTTGCTACTTCAGTAAGAGGCAGGACAGATCAACACATTTCTGAGCCCTACTATTCATCCTGATCATTGCTGAGGCTGCAAAGGTGGTCACAATCAGGGAAATGAGGGCGGCAGGCATGAGAGCTCATGGAGAGTTAAGATGCCAAAGATAACTGGCCTATGTCAGCATGGCTTAGCAATGAGAAGGGGCCAGACTCCCTACCTGCCAGTTTTCAAATCCTACCACCTGTGCAATGATGCTAAACATATTGAAAACACATTGACTGCCTAACTCTGCTTTCCAATACTATTATATCGGCCACATCCCCTCACCCCATCTCTTCAAAAAGAACAGACCATGGTGCCCTGCAAACCTCTGTGAAAGTTGAAAAAAATCAACATATATTGCAGTCATAACTTTTGAAAGTGGCCTTTGATAATAGAATGTAATGTGAAAAGGAATTTCTGGAGAGCAGGAATTTCTGTAAGATTTCTGGAGGAACATCCTCTTGACAACATCTCCCAGTGCTATAACAAACACTACCATTCCAGACCACAGCCCCTCCTAATATTTGCATTACTCCCGGTGTTTAACGTGATTTCTCTTTTAAAACAAAATGCTGTATCACTCAATAGAGCCTTTTGATCTTCAGGGTTTATTTTCAAATGTTTGCAAGTCATTTATAGACATAAGTCCTTTGTTTAATTTGTGCTTCTCGATGACTTGTGGCTGGCGACATTTTCACAGACCAGATTGTCAGGAGGATGGGAATCAAAGTTTGCCATACATTAGGAAGCAAGTTTGGTTTGATCTGATTTTGATGTGGTTTAATTATGCTTCATTTAGAATACAACGATGTGAAAAGGGAATGTTGATTAACCATTGATTCATTCAAAATGTTTTGTGCAATGCGACGAATGCCAGTTCAGCCACAGCAGTTACATTAAAGAGGCTGCTAGACTACTTCCCAAGGAATTTAATATTAGTGACAGAGTTGTCTTAAACAGTAGAATAAGGGATCATGCCCGAAACGTCGATTCTCCTGCTCCTTGGATGCTGCCTGACCTGCTGCTCTTTTCCAGCAACACATTTTCAGCTCTGATCTCCAGCATATGCAGTCCTCATTTTCTCCTTAAACAGTAGTACCACCACCCTAAATGCTGAGATGGGAAATTGCTTGCTGATCAATATTGAGGTTCGGTTTCTGGACTTTGGAACTATAGTGAAAATACTGAAGAATTGGGTTCCTCTCCTTCACCCCATCTCATCGCTACTCTTTGTTTCTCTTTCCTGCTCATCTCACTCCCCCAACCCCCATTACACACTACCTCCCACATCATCGCCATGGTCTCCAAAGTTTGGTGACATTTGATGAAATATGGCTACATATTTGAAGAAATATGGCTATGGATTGGGACCAGCTCCTGGTCTCCTCGCCTTGGTCCATCTCTCATACAATGACGCCATTGAATGCTTTGCACTTAATAATTTAAGTTGGCCAGAGGCCATGTGCATCCACAGAGTCAGGCACTTTCCATAGTAATAGTTATTTGTTTGAATCTAGCTTATAAAGTGCTTTCATGGTGAATTCAATGTAGGCAGCATCACATCCACATCGTTTCACTGATGTCATTAATGAATAGAAGCCTAAATACTGAGGTCATTACATTGCTCTGGGTCAGAGACCTGTAATTACTCCTGGGTTTATTATGGTGAGATCTTTCAGTAAACTCCGAACGGATGAAAGAGCAGGAAAGAAAAAGGAATAAAATTCTCTTTTGAACAAAACAGCCAATACTGACTAATATGACATGAACCTTCAGTGAATTTGAATAGTGAGAAATTGCTACATTCGGATTCTGAATCAAACATTGAGTTACAAATTGTGCTTGTAAGGGTTAAATTAGCAATAGTGTATACAGACCTTGAGTTTCTTTTTCAGAGATAAGGAAGTTAAACTTGAATCCTTGCATTTGGGATGTTTTCCCTCTGTCCCAATGCAGACAAGTCTTTATTTGACCTCTTTAAACCCACCCACCAACTCCTGCCCTCAGCCAAAACTCTTGATGTTGATAAGAAGTCCCAAATATTAATTTTGTGATCATGCACATATTTAAAATAATTTAACTGGTACTTTATGACCTGTGAATATATTGACACCTCACACTGTGAATTAGGTGGAAACCTAAGTTTGTCAGAAACTAAAGGAAACAAATTGGCAAGTAAGTTTGGTCTAATGTCAAATTTAAATCTGCTATATTAGGGATCCAATAATGTGAAAGGGAAGTGCTGGCAGTTGTTGTAAGATTATGTCAGGATTGCCTCACGAAGACATCCCATGGCAGTGTGGTGAACACTAACGCAGATGAGAACAATCACAGAAAAAAACTGCTTCACTGGTTCAGAAATGCTTGGCTTATTTTGAGAGACCAATCTTGAATCAGCATAAAACATCCAAAGTTTTTCAATGGTCGGTTGAATTGTGCTTGTCTATCAGTATGAAGTTCTTGCACAGCCCAGAAATGGCTATAAACAAGGGTGATATACTAAAGAAATTGTTTTCTCTTCTTTTCACTCTGTACTGTCTCTGTACTGTACACGCCAACCCCAGCATTCCCTCATTGTGGTGTACTGTAGACGTCCTGTGGAAGTCAAAAGATCCCCATACCAACATGACCAAGATGGTTCATGATGCATCTTGAAAACAAATCAAGTCCCAGCAAATTGTTTTTAGATCATAGGACAGCATTGTCAATACACTCCAGGGGGATGGGTGGTGAAGGCAGCAATAACTAGTTACATTAGCAAGATTACAAGACTAGGATACAAGGAATACTGCTTTGTCATTAACCCCTCATTAACTTCCCCATTACAAGGCGAAAATCGGCAGCATTGGAATCTTCACTGCTCACCTGGTGATTGGTTTAATTGCAACAACAGTCAAGAAGCTCAATCTGATCAAAGAGAGAGCAGTTTGATTGACTGGCAAACGAACTAACGTACCTAATTTCCACTCCCTTCACCATCACTGAGCTACGATGTTGGGCTATCTAGCACTTACACTCTACGGAATGAACTGCAGCAACTCATTAGACTTACACTGAAAGGAACTTTCCTGTCTATAGTCTCTATTTCTGAACAGAACAACAATCAGCTAATGGTCTGTTACACTTGATTCTGACTTTACATTTATATCTCTGTTCTTTTATTATCACTATGGCAAAATAATGCGATTTATTAAAATTGCAGTCATTGACTAACTTAAGGAAACTCGTCGACCAGGCTTGGAATATTGAATCTCAAGTCTGCGATTTTTAAAAATTGCTGTGGACTTATTTCTGAATAAGTTTACTGATGTTAAATGACTTGATTTGTGCTCCTTGCTGAATTGTGGTTCTGGAAACATTGTCAGTGCAAATAGTGAGGAAAATGGGAATGCAGTTTCTCCTGGATCAAATGAAGTAATTGCAAAGTAAGTTTATTTGCCTCCATGACTAAGTTAGTCATTATATCAGGATATGACAAGCCATTAGGAAATAACTGGTGAGCTGATAGTTTGTGCAGTGTTATACAACGATCAATGGTAACAAAATGAGGCAATGATTTGATCGTGTTCGAACTAGCTCTCAAAGAGGAACTTGCCTATGTTCACTCCCAAGTCCTTTTACTATGTGATAGTGCAAAACCTCTCCTTATGAAAATTGTAGATTCCTTTTGAAGACCTCAGTTGAAGTTGCCTCCACCACTACACTATTTGGCAGAACATTCCAGTTTCCGAACTATGCTGATGTTTTTAAAAAAAGGATTCCTTGTAACCATTGTTTTATTTTGCTGATCATCTTTAATCAGTTTTATTTTCTTCTCAAGCCTTTTTAAAATAGAATCCGTGCAGTATGGAAACAGGCCACTTGTTCCAACAGGTCCAGACGAACCCTCCAAAGAGTAACCAATCCAGATGCATTCTCCTACCCTTTTACTCTACTCTATCCAAATCCTTCATGATTTTGAACACTTGTAAATTGTCTTCTTCATCTTCTGCTCTCCAAAAAGAGCAGCCCGAGCTTCTTCAAACTATCCACATAGGTGTCCAGTTGCTCATCTCTGGTATCATTTTTCTGTACCTTTTGTGCACCTTCTCAAATCCCTTCCTGAAGCGTGCTGCATAAATACTAGACATGAGGGAAAAGCAGAACTGTTTATAACTATTTGTCATAATTTCCTTATTTTGCATGCCACGGTCCTATTTATAATGTTCAGAATCCTAATGATATATTCTATCTGCACTGCCAACTTCATAATTTGTGTGCATACACACAATATGTATAACATGCATTAAATATTAGACTGGGATCATTTAAGGAAGCATTGATCATTGTAACAAAAGATTTGAGTTTGTGTATAAAATGAACAAGGAACAATCCAGAATAATTCTGAGTTGGAGGAGGGCTGAGTTCAATGGGGCAAGAGGTCATTTGAGCAAGGACATTTGAGCATAAATCTGAGCAATGTTCAGCTACAGCTGTACAGTACAGCTTAACATTTCCACAGCAAAAACAATACTCTGATTCCCTGCATGATGTTGCAAAGGACATAGATTATTGTTAACCGCCGTGAGAACCATGCCAAATATAAACAGTTCAGAGGGGAAATAAAGAGTAAGGGAGACTGGCAGCTAACTTTAAAAGGTAATACAAAAGTCATCATTAGTCACAAACAGTGAAAGGGTAGCAAAAGAATGAGTGGGGCCAATTATCACAAATCCCCTGTTTAAACTTCATAGCTAATCTTGGGGCAGTAGTTAACACAACTTTCAGGCTGACAAATGCCTTCTGACAGTTTTCCATCCATTGAAACTTCCTGCATTTCTCCAGCAATTCAGTGAGTGAAGCAGCCACACTGCTAAGATTCCGCAAAACTTTCTGATAAAACCCAATCGTAGTAGTACCAAATGCAGAACAACGTCTGTTATCCATACGTCAATTATCCTAATTTCAGATTATCCGAACAAGATCACAAGGTCAATCAGAACAGTTATCCGAGCAATGAGTTATCTGAACAATCAGTTATCCAAACAATTAGTTATCCCCACCCGTCTCATTTGGATAATCAAGATTGTTTTGTTGTCGTACTGCTCTTTTTGTCGATGGGGCCACCTGTCCATGTTCAATAACATGGTCGAACATGGTGTTTTCTTGAATTCGCTGTTGGCCAGGTTTATCACTAAGCCTGCCTCCAAAAGTCGAATGAATAATTTTGAGAAATTCTGCAAATTTTCCTTCCATGTGTGACTAAAAATCAGGTATTCAATGTGTACCACGCAATTGGGTAACGAAGAAATTAATTCAATGTTTAGTCTTTGAAATGTAGCTGGCTAATTCTTCATACCACATGACATGACTGTAAACTGGTACAGTGCATTTTGGTGCCACGAAAGCCGAAATTATCTTCAACCTTTTGAATAAATGTAAGTAGCTCCCAGTATCCTTTGAGTAAATTGTACTGAGAAATATAAGTTTCTTGTCCCATCTTCTCAATACGGTCTTCCAAACTTGTATCAGATTTAGTAACTGCATGGATTTTGCGTAGGTCCACACATAATCATTGGATATTATGTGGCTTTGGTACCACTGATGTAGGTGAGCTCTATTCACTACGACTGATTTTGATTATATTGTCTTTCAGCATGTGTTCATTCTCTTTCTGAACCTGTGCCAACCTTCAAAGGTTAAGTCTGTATGATGTTGATTGATTAGAACAGCATTTCCTCAATCAATATTATGTGTAGCGAGATTAGTAATTCCCAGGGTATTCTCACATATCTCCCCATGTGATTATACTAACTCTTCCAGGTCATTTCAATTTTCAACTGGAAGGTAACTCAGCAGTTTATCCCAGTTTTCCAGAACTTCCTCATTGTTCAACTTAATTTGAGGAGACCAATTCACAATCATCTGAAATTGTTTCGTCACTCTGTGTTGTAACCAGTAACACATTCCCTTCTGTTTTCCTATCAAAATAGCTTTTGAACAAAACACATCTCTTCAAGCCACAGAATGGTCACAGAAATAGGTGGAGCAGTAAGCCATTCAGCACTTATGCATGCGCTGCTGTTCAAAATGATGATGGCTGGTTATCCAACTCAGTACCCTGCTCCATCATTCTTTCTGTAAGTTTTGATCCCTTTAGCCCGAAAAAAAAACTATTACGTTTTGGGCTCAATCAATTTCTATGACAGTGAATTCCAAAGAGTCACTACTATCAGGGTCAAGAAAGGTTTCCTCATCTCATTTCAAAATGCCCGAGCTAGTATTCTTAGATCGTGAGCCCTGTTTCTGGATTCTCCAGCAGTGGAGAACATCCTTCCTGGTTATCTAATTCTGGACATAAACACTGGCTTGTGCTGCATCTTGTGATCTTAGTCTGGGTCAATATGGAAGGGTTGTTCTCAGTATTGCCACACTTTGACAGTGCAAGTTAATCCCTTGCTAACAGCAGGCTGGAAGCAAGGTAGCCATTTGTTGCTAAAAGAGAGATAGGACTGAGTGCTCACTGCCCAAATTCAAAAGGGAAGAAGACCCATTGAGGAGAGGTACTAGAGGTCTTTGTGTAGCTGTAACGGTGGACTCTGATAGAAATTACTGACTTCCGTATAATACACAGGGAATCAGCAAAGGTGAACCAAAGTGCTGATTCCTAATTACACATGTTGCACTTTCCAAATGACAACAGCCCATTGGTTGAAGAGTTTTCCTTTCTCTTAAAATTAAAATGTTCAGCGATGTATGACACGCCTCTGGAGTAGGTGGGGCAGGAATTTAAGCCTACTAAGTATAATCTAGGAATTTAAGCCTACTGATCTAGGGGTAGGGAGACTATCATTCTACCATAAGAGCCCTGTTTTGTATCTCATATGGAATCGATGCAATTGCCCTTAATTGCTTCATTAATCCCTGGGGATGTAAATAGTAAGCCACCCGTCAGAGTATTGTGTGTTGCTCAGGTGTCACTGAGTAATGTACTGATCTTTGAGTCGGAGGGTTCAAGACCTACCATCGGGTTTAGAATAGACTAATTGATACTGCCACAGCAGTGCAGTCCTGAGATAATCCTGCGCATCAGATGCATATGGGGCATTAAACCAAAGTCACTCTGCCCTCTAAAGGGACACTTATTATTTTGAATTAAAGTGAGGAGATTATACCTGGTGGCCCGGCCAATATTTATCGCTCAATCCCGATGAGCTGATGATCTGGACATCATCTCCTTCCTGCTTTTCTCATGGTACACAAATTGGATATCATATTTCTGACATGTGAAAACATGATCAAAAGTACTTCAGTTGTTGTATTGAACATCTCTGATTGAAAAATGACTTTGTCAGAACCTGCATGTATTATTACTCAACGTGGTTGTTCATTTTTCACTCTCTGCTGTAAGAAAACACTCCTTTCCAACTTCCATCAAATGAGAATGAGACAATGCTGTAATATTTCACTTTGTACTAACATCTGGATCAACCTAAAATACCATTCAATGCAAATATAAAACGAATTGAAGCAGTTTTAAAGGATTAAAGCAAATTATATTTTTCACCAAAGGAATGTATTGAAATATTTCAATAGTTCTCATTGTATCAAGTAACAGCAAACAATGGAGTCTGTTCCAATCTATTTTATCTTGTCTAAAGGATAGGCTGAGGAAAAGAACAGTGCATTATGGGCTCCTTCAATTCGTGAATGAGGAGAGTAAATTGTGATCAGTGATTAACAGTAGGAGAATTATTCATTAGATTAGAATAGATGTGTAGTGGAATATACTAAAATGATAGAATAAGAGAAGCTAAAGTGGGATTTTGTCAGCTGAATGTTTTATAAGCTTGTTAAAATCGGGTCAATCAGGATTTTATTGAATGGTGGAGCAGGCTCGAAGGGCCAAGTGACCTATTCTCATTTATTGTTCATACCTCGAAACAATTTTGCTCGTTACTCGAACAGAGGTATTAAACACGCATTTTAAACTGTTACATGGGCACATGCTGATATTTCCGTTAATGATTCCCTGGGTTTGATAGCATGTAGTTGACAGTGGCCTCAGGGGTTCTGTACTGGTTTCAGAGATCTGGAAAGAGATGTTTAGGATGCTCTGAGATTGCATTAAGATGTTATATAAATGCACAACTTTTCTACTTTCCTTCCTGCTAGGGTAGAGGGGGTTTTGCTCTTTATCAAATCTGTGCATCATTTGACTTCAATCTGCTTTTCTTTGTTGCATTGTTGTATGGAGTTGATTCGCTTAAGTCAATAGCCTGGGTTTTGCCCAAAGTTTACGAAGTTTTTACTCGCATTGGTGACTTTCTGTATCCCATGAGATAGATTCATTGCAGTCAGTAATGGAAAATATAGCAGATCAAATATAATGTTGCTAATTGATATTAGGTCATTAAAAAGGGATAACTAGGTGCTGTTCTATGAGTCTAGGGATTTAAAAGCCTTTTCAGTGGAGCCAATGCTGATTTACTCAAGACGCTATACTGGTAAACTCACTGATACTGAAACCTCTATAATCTTGGACAATGATGAAATGCAAACTGACTGGAAATGCAACTTATCAGAAAAACTAAGGAACAGCAAGAGATTGTGGACGCAGCTCAGAACACAGAGGCACTGCAAACCCAAACACCCACTGAAACAGCTTCTCGGGATGACTTATGATATGGTTCTGCACGATTCGGTTCTGATCTCTGATCAGAACCAGTGCTTCTCTGTCAAACCTTTGTGGTTTGTGGACAAAATAATGTCTGCTAGAAGGCAACTACAAAGGTCTCTTGCGATAATGTGACACAGAATCAAGTGAAATTTGGAGTATCTCATTTTGGGGCTTCTTTCAAGTGGCAGCTGAATTTGGTGATCAGGTACCAGTTGCTATCGAATTGGATGAAATCTTGACAGTGGTTCCTTTATTTGCATTTCCCTATCTCTGAGGTTTGCCCCATTTCTTTATTAAAGAGTCAATGGGTGTGAGATCACTTTAGTGCTGTTCATAGGATAGCCGTGCTCCTTCCACTGTGCAGCTCACATTGATATCTGCCTTTAAAAACAATCTGAATCTATGGTCACATAACTGTGTAGGAACTGAGCGGGGCTCATAATAGAATGACCAAAGTTTCAACTGCTGCAAACCAATGTGGGTTAGATTTTCAAACTGTCATTATCACAAGGGTACTTTTGATGCCGCATTCACTATTCAGAACAACATTTTTTTTTTCTGCTCGTGCAGAATTTCTCTCTGTTACTTTAAATAATATTGTGCTGTGTGTATGTGCATGTGGTTTGTTTCTATGTATTTTTGTTCGTCAATGGCTTTGAAGTTCTTGCTGTATAGGATCAAAGGCAAAATAATGCCATCCTTCTCTCTCCACAAGGACATTGTTGCTGGTTTTCCTCTGAGACCAGTGCCGAACTCTACCAGTTCATTGTCGGCCTGAAACATTATGGTTACGTTTCATCTCTGCCAGCTGGTACAACGTGGAAATTTGAGTATTGATGAAAATAAAATTGTTTTTAATTTAAGTCTTTAGTATTGTACTTATCAGGACATCAGAATACCAATGGAAAGGGAAAAATCATTCAATCTGTCTGGGTAATGAGTGCTGATTGGTAAAGGCATGGAGAATGAACCAGATGATGATTGTTGTGATTTGACTAAATTGGCGATGGCCATCTCCGACTCATTTGGCAGGACAATACCTTGACCAGTCAGGCAACCTGCCAATTGAAAATTTAACGAAGTTTAGCTGTCACCTGTCTGTCACCATCTGACCAGTCCATTTTCCATTGGGAACATGTCGATCAATCATTGTGCACTTTCCAAAGCATCAGAACTCCTTTCTTGTTCAGTGCAAAATGCTGTTTCCCTTTATGTCAAAATTCTTGCAGCTATCCTGATTTTTGCAAGACAAAAAAGAAGAAAGAAGAGCATGTCCTATTTTACAGCAATACCCAATTTCTGTATTTGAAAACAACTGTTTGAATATGGGAACCTTTTGTTAATGGAGTATCCAACATACAGCTGATATGATTAAAATGGAATCTAGTTTTAGAATTTGAAATTATTTAACGCCTTGATAATCCCACTTTGTTCATGCAAATCCTCTTTGAATATTGTATCAGTCTGGCTGTTGAAAGACAGCTTTGGGAAGTTGTTTATTTCTGTGAACTTGTGTTTAATGAATTGTTGAAACTGTGGAAAATACATTCTATTTCATTTACAAAACTAAGATATCTTGTGAAATCAGGAGATGTGCACAGTGCAAATAAAATTCCCATTTAATTCTGGCCTGGACACGACTGGTACACTTAAACTTGTGCATATAGAGAAAGGACTGAGATCTTAACTGGCTCATTATCATCTAATATATTGAATGTAAATTTATGTCTATCTCTAAATTCTTCAAGGCCTTGATCCATGCTCTCCTTTGTACCTTTTATATACATACTCTGTTCTTTGGTTCTGTGATAGCTTTATATGCTTTTGTCCGTGAGTATGTTCACACCCTCTTAATTAGCTGTACTCAACTGAAAACTTCCTTAGATGCACTGTGGTACACGTTCTATCTTTGAAAGCTTGCTTAAAAGGCGGTTTCATGTTTCTGGTCAGTGGTCCTAACTCTTCTGATACATGCCAACAACCTTCTCCTGTTTGGCATTCGGTGCATCCTTTCCCAGTTTAGAAGGTCGAATTCGAATGCTGAATATAGGGTTAAAGACAGGATTCTTGGCAGTGTGGCAGAACAGAGGTATCTGGGCGTGCAAGTACATAGATCCCTTAAAGTTGCCACCCAAGTGTATCGAGCTGAAAAATGTGTTGCTGGAAAAGCGCAGCAGGTCAGGCAGCATCCAAGGAACAGGAGAATCGACGTTTCGGGCATAAGCCCTTCTTCAGGAATGAGGAAGGTGTGCCAAGGAGGCTATGATAAAAGGTAGGAAGGAGGGACTTGGGTGGGGGGAGTTGGGAATGCGATAGGTGGAAGGAGGTTAAGGTGAGGGTGGTAGGCCGGAAAGGGGCTGTGGGCGGAGAAGTCGCGAAGAAGATTGCAGGTCAAGAAGGCGGTACTGAGTCTGAGGGTTGGGACTGAGATAAAGTGGGGGGAGGGAAAATGAGAAAGCCGGAGAAATCTGCATTCATCCCTTGTGGTCGGAGGGTTCCTAGGCTGAAGATGACGCGCTCTTCCTCCAGGCATCGTGTTGCCATGGTCTTGCGATGGAGGAGGCCAAGGACCTGCATGTCCTTGGCAGAGTGGGAGGGGGAGTTAAAGTGTTCAGCCACAGGGTGGTTGGGTTGGTTGGTGCGTGTGTCCCAAAGGTGTACTCTAAAATGTTCCACAAGTAGGCGGCCTGTCTACCCAAAGTAGAGGAGGCCGCATCGGGTGCAGTGGATGCAGTAAATGATGTGTGTGGAGGTTAGGTGAATTTGTGACGGACATGCAAGGATCCCTTGGGGCCTTGGAGGGCAGTGAGGGCACAAGTTTTCCATTTCTTGCGGTTGCAGGGGAAGGTGCTGGGAATGGAGGTTGGGTTGGTTGGGGGTGTAGATCTAACGAGGGAGTCGCGGAGTGAGTGGTCTTTCCGGAACGCTGATAGGGGTGGGAATGGAAATATATTCTTGGTGGAGGGGTCTATTTGGAGGTGGCAGAAATGATGAAAGATGATACAATGTATATGGAGCTTTGTGGGGTGGTAGGTGAGGACCAGTGGCGCCCTGTCCTGGTGGCGACTGGAGGGGCGGTGTCAAGGGCGGAGGAGCGCGATGTGGAGGAGATATGGTGGAGAGCATCGTCTGAGGGGAAATTGCGGTCTTTGAAGAAGTTGGCCATCTGCGTTGTTCGGTATTAGAATTGGTCCTCCTGGGTGCACATGCAGCGGAGTCGAAGGAATTGGGAATATGGGATGGCATTTTTACAGTGGGCAGGGTGGGAGCGTCATCGATGGAGCGGAGGAAAAGGTGGGGGGTAGTGCCAGTGTAGCTGAAGGAAATGGACTGTTCCACATATCCGACGAAGAGACAGGCATAGCTGGGACCCATGCGGGTGCCCATGGCTCCTCCTTTGGTTTGGAGGAAGTGGGAGGATGGGAAAGAGAAGTTGTTCAGAGTGAGGACCAGTTCAGTCAGTCGAAGGAGGGTGTCAGTGTAAGGGTACTGGTTGGGTCGGAGGGAAAGTAAGAAGCAGACGGCTTTGAGACCTTCGTGATGTGGCTGGAGGTATATAGGGACTGGATGTCCATGGTGAAGATAAGGCGTTGGGGGCCGGGGAAGCGAAAATCATGGAGGAGGTGGAGGGCGTGGGTGGTGACCCGAACGTAGGTGGGGAGTTCTTGGACAAAGGGGGACAGGACCGTGTCGAGGTATGCAGAGATGAGTTCGGTGGGGCAGGAGCAGGCTGAGACAATGGGTCGGCCGGCGCAGTCAGGTTTGTGGATTTTGGACAGGAGGTAGAAACGGGCCGTGCGGAGTTGTGGGACGATGAGGTTGGAGGCAGTGGATGAGATCCTCCAGTCTCTATACACCTCCATCCCCCATCACAAAGGCCTCAAAGCCCTCCGCTTCTTCCTTTCCGGCCGACCGAACCAGTACCCTTCCACTGACACCCTCCTTCGACTGACTGAAATGGTCCTCACCCTGAACAACTTCTCTTTCCAATCCTCCCACTTCCTCCAAACCAAAAGAGTAGCCATGGACACCCGCATGGGCCCCAGCTATGCCTGCCTCTTCATCGGATATGTGGAACAATCAAACTTCCACAGCTGCACTGGCACCACCCCACACCTTTTCCTCTGCTACATCGATGACTGTATCGGCACCTTCCACCCCGACCTCAAGTTTACCTGGACCGTCTCAGACTCCTCCCTCCCCTTCCTAGACCTCTCCATTTTTATCTCGGGCGACCGACTCAACACGGACATTCACTGTAAACCGACCGAATCCCACAGCTACCTAGATTACACCTCCTCCCAACCTGCCCCCTGTAAAATCGCCATCCCATATTCCCAATTCCTTTGCCTCCGCTGCATCTGCTCCCAGGAGGACCAATTCCAATACCTAACAACCTAGATGGTCTCCTTCTTCAAAGACCGCAATTTCCCCTCAAATGTGGTTGACGATGCTCTCCACCGCATCTCCTCCACTTCCCGCTCCTCTGCCCTTGAACTCTGACCCTCCAATCGCCACCAGGACAGAAACCCATTGGCCCTCACCTACCACGCCACCAACCTCCAGATACGTCATATCATCTTTTGTCATTTCCACCACCTCCAAACACACACGAACACCAAGGATATAATTCCCTCCCCTGCCTTGTCAGCGTTCCAGAAAGACCACTCCCTGTGCGACTCCCTCGTCAGGTCCATACCCACCACCAACACAACCTCCACTCCCAGCACCTTCCCCTGCAACCGCACGAAATGCAAAACTTGTGCCCACACCTCCCCCTTCACTGCCCTCCAAGGCCCCAAAGGATCCTTCCATATCCATCACAAATTCACCGGCACCTCCACACACACCATTAACTGTAACCGCTTCACTATTACAGATTAGATTAGATTACATTACAGTGTGGAAACAGGCCCTTCGGCTCAACAAGTCCACACCGACCCACCGAAGCGAACCCACCCATACCCCTACATTTACCCCTTACCTAACACTACGGCAATTTAGTATGGCCAATTCACCTGATGTGGCCTCCTCTAAATTGCGGAGACAGGCCGCCTACTTGTGGAATGTTTCAGAGAACACCTCTGGGACACCCGCACCACTAACCGCCCTGTGGCTGAACACTTTAACTCCCCCTCCCACTCCACCAAGGACATACAGGTCCTTGGCCTCCTCCATCGCCAGACCATGGCAGCACGACGCCTGAAGGAAGAGTGCCTCATCTTCCGACTAGGAACCCTCCAACCACAAGGGATGAATGCAGATTTCTCCGGCTTTCTCATTTCCCCTCTCCCCACCTTATCTCAGTCCCAACCCTCAAACTCAGCACCGTCTTCTTGACCTGCAATCTTCTTCGCAACCTCTCCGCTCCCAACCCCTCTCGGGCCCATCACCCTCACCTTAACCTCCTTCCATCTATCGCATTCCCAACGCCCCTCCCCCAAGTCCCTCCTCCCTACCTCTTATCTTAACCTGCTTGGAATACCCTCCTCATTCCTGAAGAAGGGCTTCTGGCCGAAACGTCGATTCTTCTGCTCCTTGAATGCTGCCTGACCTGCTGCGCTTTTCCAGCAACACAACTTTCAGCTCTGATCTCCAGCATCTGTAGTCCTCACTTTCTCCTAGTTGATTTTTACCCAAGTGGATAGGGTTGTTAAGAAAGCATATGATATTTTTGCTTTCATTAACAGGGGGATCGAGTTTGAAAGCCGAGATGTTTTGCGACAGCTCTACAAGTCCCTGGTGAGACCACACTTGAAATATTGTGTTCAGTTCTGGTCACCCTACTATAAGAATGATATAGAGGCTTTGGAGAGGGTACAAAGAAGGTTTACCAGGATGATGCCTGGACTGGAGGGCTTGCCTTATGAAGAAAGGTTGAATAAGCTCAGACTTGTCTCTCTGGAGAGAAGGTGGAAGAGAGGAGGCCTAATTGAGGTATACAAGATAATGAGATGAATAGATACAGTCCATAGCCAGAGACTTTTCCCCAGGGCAGGATTGACTGGTATTAGAGATCATAGTTTTAAGATATTAGGAGAATGGTATAGAGGAGACATAGAGGTAGGTACATTACACAGAGAGTTGTGAATGATTGGAATACATTGCCAGCTATGATGGTGGAAGCAGAGTCATTGGGGACATTGAAGTGACTGCTGGACATGCACATGGATAGCAGCAAGTTGAGGGGTGTGTAGGTTGTTATTATATTTTACATTAGGATTAAATCTCGACACATTGTCGTGGGCCTAATGGCCTGTTCTGTGCTGTACTTTTCTATGTTCTATGTTAACGTATTTCATAAATGTGAGTATTTAATGTCCACTTTGGCAGTTTTAATTGATTCTAATTAGAATGTATCTGCCAAACCTTTAGCAAAACTGAATCAGCAAACAACTTCAAACTGTGCACACGTTCCACACAAAACATTGCTGCTCCTCATTAACTGATCAAATGCAATGCTCCATTCCAAATAGCGGACCCCCTGTTCCCATTCATAGAAATTTGTTTCTGATGGATGTTTCTGTACATCTGCCATTTTTATTGAACTCATCTCAATTTACGCTTTGGAATTTGACAGTCTGGTCAAGATCTCTCTCGTTCCCCCTCTCCCACACTCCCCTCTCTTACCCTCCACTCTCTCGCACTCCCTTCTCTCCCCTTTCCTCTCTTGCTTTACCCTCTCTCGCCCTCACCTCTCTCCCCTTCCCCTCTCTCTCCCTCGACTCTCTCTCACCCTCCCCCTCACGCTCTCCTCTCTCCCTAATACCTCTCTCCCTCTTCCCTCTCTCGCCGTCACCTCTCTCCCCCTCCCCTCTCTCGCTCTCCCCTCTCTCTTGCCCTCACCTCTCTCTAGCCCTACCCTCTCTCGCGCTCCCCTTTATTGGCCTCCTCTGTCTCCTTCCCCACTCTCTTGTCCTCCCCACTCTCTCGCTCTCCCCTTTCCCCCGCCCTCCACTCTCTCCCTTACCTCTCTCTTGTCCTCCCCTCTCTCTCGCCCTCCCTTCTCTCTCGCCCTCCCATCTCTAACCCTCCTATCTCTTCCCCTGCGTCTTCTCATCCTTTCCTCTCTCTCGCCCTTCGCTCTTTCGCCCTCCCCTCTCTCACACTTCTCTCTCTCCCCCTCCCCTCTCTGCCCCCCCTTTCTTCACCCACTCTCTCCCCTCCCAGCTCTCCCTTTCCCCTATCTTTCACCCTCCCCCTGTCTCGCCCTCCCCTCTCTCATCTTCCCCTCTCTCTCGCACTCCCCTCTCTCTCACTCCCCATCTCTCTCCCTCCCCTGTCTCCCCCTCCAGTCTATCTACCTCCCTTCACTCTCCCTCCCCTCCTTCGCCCTCCCCTCTCTCTCTCGCTCCCCTCACTTTTGTCCTCCCCTCCCTCTCCCTCCCCCTCACTCCCCTACATTGTCGCTCGCCCTCCCCTCTATATCGCCCTCCCCTTCTCTCCGCCATCTCTACCCCTCCCCTCTCTCCCTTACACTCTCTCTCCCTCCCCTCTCTCGCCCTCCCCTCTCCCTCCCTCCCCTCTCTCGCCACCCCCTGTCTCACCCTCCCCCTCTCGCCCTCCACTCTCTCTTGCCCTCCCCTCCCTCTCGCCGTCCCCTCTCTCTCGTATGCCCTCTCTCCCTCCCCTCTCTCTCGCTCTCCCCTCACTTGCCCTCCCCTCTCTCGCCCTGCCCACTCTCGCCCTCTCCACTCTCTAGCCCTCCCCTCTCTCGCTCTTCCCTCTCTCTCTCACCCTCCCCTCTCTCTCGCCCACCGCTCTCTCGCCCTCTCCTCTCTCACCCTACCCTCTCTCGCCCTCCCCTCTCTCTCCCTCTACTCTCTCACCCTTCTCTCTCTCCCCTTCCGCTCTCTCTCGACCTCCCCTGTCTCGCCCTCCCCATCTCACCCTGCACTCTCTCGCCCTCTCGTCTCCCTCACCCTCCCCTCTCTCTCGCATTCCCCTCTCTCTCCCTCCCCTCAGTCTCCCTCCCCTCCTTCTCCCTCCCCTCTCTCTCGCCCTCACCCTCTCTCTCCCGCCCCTCTCTTTCACCCTCCCCACTCTCCCGCTCCCCTCTCTCTTGCCCTCCCCTCCCTCTCCCTCCCGTCTCTCTCCCCTACACTCTCGCTCACCCTTCCCTCTCTGTCGCCCTCCCCTCTCATTCGCTGCCCCTTCTCTGTCCTCGCCCCTCATCCTCCCTTCTCTCTGATGTCTCTACCCCTCAACTCTCTCTCTCCCCCTCCACTCTCTTCCCTTCATTCTCTCTCGCCCTCCACTCTCTCTCCCTCCCCTCTCTCGCCCTCCCCTCTCCCTCCCTCCCCCCTCTCGCCCGCCCCCCTGTCTCACCTTTTTTCTCTCGCCCTCCACTCGCTCTTGCCCTCCCATCTCTCACGCCCTCCCCTCTCTCTCGCACTCCCCTCTCTCTCCCTCCCTTCTCTCTCGCTCTACCCTCACTCGCCCTCCACTTTCTCGCCCTGCCCTCTCTTGCTATCCACACTCTCTTGCCCTCCCGTTTCTCACGCCCTCCCCTCTCTCTCGCACTCTCCTCCCTCTCCCTCCCTTCCCTCTCGCTCTCCTCTCACGCGCCCTCCCCTCTCTCGCCCTGCCCTCTCTCGCCCTCCCCACTCTCTCGCCCTCCTCTCTCTCGTGCTCCCCTCTCACTCTCCCTCCCCTCTCTCTCCCTCCCCTCTCTCTTCCTCCCGTCTATCTACCTCCCCTCACTCTCCCTCCCTTCCTTCGCCCTCCCCTCTCTCTCGCCCTCCCCCTCTCTCGCCCTCCCATTCCCCTCTCTTCCCCTCCCCCTACCTCACCCACCCCTCTCTCACCCTCCCCTCTCCCCTCTCTCACCCTCCCCATCTCGCTCTCCCCTCTCTGTCCCACCCTCTCTCTCACGCCCTCTCCTCTCACTCGCCCTCCCCTCTCTCCTTCACCCCTCTCACTCGCCCTCCCGTCTCTCGCCCTCCCTTTTCTCTCCTTCCACTCTCTCCCCTCCTCTCTTTCCCCTTCCCCTCTCTGTCGCTCTCTCCTCTCTCTCGCCCTACCCTCTCTCTGGCACTCCCCTCTCTCTTGCACTCCCCCTCTCTCCCTCCCTTCTCTCGCCCTACACCTTCTCTCGCCCTCCAGTCTCACGCCCTGCCCTCTCTCGCCCTTCCCTCTCTCTCTCTCTCCCTCCCCCTGTGTCCCTCCCCTTCTCTCACCCTATCCCCTCTCTCGCCCTTGCCTCTCATGCCCTTCCCACTCTCGCCCTCCGCTCTCTCTTTCCCTCCTCTCTCTCTCACCCACCCCCTCTCCCCCTCCCCTCTCTCACCCTCTTCTCTCTCACATTCTCCTCTCTCTCCCTCTCCTCTCTAATCCTCCCTTCTGTCTCCCCTCTCACCCCTCTTCACTCTCCCTGTCCCCTCCCTCCCGCCTTTCCCTCGCTCTCGTTCACCCTTCTCTCTCTCTCCCCTCTCTCACCCTCACCTCTCTTGCCGTCCCCTCTCTCCTCTCCCCGCTGTCTCGCCCTCCCCTCTCGCTCGTCCTCTCCTCTCTCTCGCCCTCCCCTCTCTCGCCCTCCCCTCTCTCTCACCCTGCCCTCTCTGTCGCCCAACCCTCTCTCACCATTCCCTCTCTCGCATTCCAATCCCTCGCCCTCCCCTCTCTCACTCTCCCCTCTCTCGCCCTCCCCTCTCTCGCCCTAGCCTCTCGCCCTCCCTGCCTCTCTCTCACTCTGCCCCCAACGTTTTTGTAGCCCTCTCTCTCTACCCTGCCCCCTTGTCTCTCTACCAATCCTCTCTCTCTGTCGGAAATCGCTCTCTCCCTCGTTTTCTCGCTCTCTCCCACTCTCTCTCTTGCACTCTCTCTCGTACCTGCCCCATCTCTCCCTCACTCTTGCACCTCTCTTTCTCTCTCCCCTCCATATTTCTCTCGCTGTTCTCTTGCGCACTCTCTCTCTCTTGCCCGTCCCGTTGTTTCATCTGTCGGCGTCTCTTGCTCTCGTTTTGTCTCTCTGTCTCTCTCGCTATTGCCCTCTCTCGCCCACCCCTCTCTCTCCCGCCATTCTCTCTCGCCCTCCGCACTCTGTTGCCCTCCCTTCTCTCTCGAACTACTCTCTCATTCGCCCTCCACACTCTCTCGCCCTCCCTTCTCTCTTCCTCCTCTCTCTCCCTCCCCTTCTCTCACCCTACCCCTCTCACCCTTCCCTCTCTCGCGCTCGCCTCTCTCTCCCTCCCCTCTCTCTCCTCACTCTCTTCCTCTCCTCTTTCTCCCTCCCCTCTCACCACCTCCCCTCTCTCGCCCTTCCCTCTCTCACCCTCCTCTCTCTCAACCTTCCCTCTCTCACCCTCCCCTCTCTCTCCCTCCCCTCTCTCCCCCTCCTCTACCCTCCCCTTCTCTCGACCTCCACTCTCTTGCCCTCCCCTCTCGCTCGCCCTCCCCTCTCTCGCTTTCCCACTCTCTCTCCCTCCCAGCTCTCTCCGCTTTCCCTCTCTCTTCTGCTCCCATCTCTTGGTCTCCCCTCTCTCGCGCTCCCCTTTGTCTGTCCCTACCCTATCTCTCGCAGTCCCCTCTCTCTCGCCCTACCCCTCTCTCGCCCTCCCCTCTCTCTCCCATTTCTCTCGCCCCTTTCTCTCTTCCTCCCCTCTCTCTCCCTCCCCTCTTACCCCTTCTCATCTCTCGCCATCCCCACTCTCTCGCACTCCTCTCTCTCTCGCCCTCCCACTCTCTCGCCATCCCCGTCTCTTGCCTTCCCCTCCCACTCCCACCCCTCTCTCTCTGATTTCCCTCTCTCTTGACCTCCCCTCACTCGCCCTCCCCTCACTCGCCCTCCACTATCTCTGCCCCCCCCCCGTATCTCTCACAGTCCCCATCTCTTGCCCTCCCCATCTCTCGCCATTCCCTATCTCTCACCTGCCCCTATCTCACGCCCGCCCCTATCTCTCGCCCTCTGGTATCTCTCGCCCTCTCCTATCTTTCGCCCTCCCCTCTCTCGCCCGCCCATATCTCACCACACCCCTATCTCTCGCCCTCTCCTATCTCTCACCCTCCCCTCTTTCACTCGCGCCTCTCTCGCTCTCCTGTCTCTCGCTGTCCTCTCTCTCCCCTCTCCTCTCTCGCACCCCCCCACTCTCGCCCTCCCCTCTCTCCATACACTGTCTCTTCCATCTCAGTCGCCCCTCATTCACCCTCCCCTCTCTCACACTCCCCTCTCCCGCTCTCACCCCTCTCGCTCGCCTGTGTCTCGCTCTCCCGTCGCTCTCCCTCCCCTGTGACTGCCTACACCCTCACTCGCTCTCCCCTCTCTCGCTCTCCCCTCTCTCTCCCTCACGTCTCTCTCGCCATCCCCTCTATCCCGCTCCCATCTTTCGCCCTTCCCACACTCTCGCCCTCCCCCTCTCACGCTCTCGCCCTCCCCCATCTCGCCCTCCCCTCTCTTGCGCTCCTCTCTTTCTCTCCCTTCCTCTCTCTCCCTCCCCTCCTTCACCCTCCCCGCTCTCTCGCCCTCCCCTCTCTCTCGCCCTCCCAGTTCTCCCATCCTTCCCTCTCTCTCCACTTTCTCTCTCCCACTTTCTCTCTTCCTCCCCTCTCTTTCCCTCCCCTCTCGCCCCCTCACCTCTCTCGCCCACCCCACTCTCTCCCCTCCACTTTCTCTCGCCCTCCACTCTCTCGCACTCCTCTCTCTTGCCCTCCACTCCCTCTCGCCCTCCACTCTCTCGCTCTCTCCTCACTCGCCCTCCACTTTCTCTGGCCCTCCCCTATCTCTCGCGGTCCCAAACTCTTGCCCTCCCCATCTCTCGCCCAGCCCAACTCTCGCCCTCCCCTCTCTCGCCCCCCCACCCTCCCCTCTCTCACCCTCCCCTCTTTCACTCACGCCTCTCTCGCCCCACTCTCTCGCCCTCAACTGTCTCGCCCTCCCCTCTCTCGCCCTTCCCTCTCACTTACTCCTCACTCGCCCTCCCCTCTTCCTCCCTCCCCTCTCTCACACTCCCCTCTTTCGCCCTTCTCTCTTTCACCCTCCCCTCTCTCGCTCCCTCCCGTCTCTCTCACCCTCCCCTCTGTCTCGCCATCCCCTCTCTCCCCTCCACTCTCTCGCACACCCCCCACTCTCGCCCTCCCTCTCTCTCACTCCACTGTCTCTCCCTCCCCTCACTCGCTCCGCTTTCACCCTCCCCTCTGTCACACTCCCCTCTCTCGCTCTCGCCTCTCTCGCACTCCCATCTCTCGCCCTCCCGTCTCTCTCACTCCCCGTGACTGTCTGCACCCTCTCTCGCCCTCCCCTATCTCTCTCCCTCAAGTCTCTCTCGCCATTCCCTCTCTCCCCCTCCCATCTCTCGCCCTTGCCATCCTCTCACCTTCCTCCTCTCACGCCTTCGCCCTCCCCATCTCTCCCTCCCCTCTCTCCCTCAACCCTCTCTCGCCCCCCTATCTCGCCCTCCCCTCACTCGCCCTCCCACCTCTCCTGTCCTCCCACCTCTCTCGCCCACCCCCTTCTCTCGCACTCCCCTCTCTCGCCCTCATCCTCTCGAGTCCTAGCCTCTCTCTCATCCTCCCTGCCTCTCTCTCTACTCCCTAACTTTTCTGTAGCCCTGTCTCTCTAATCTGCCCCGTTCTTTCTCTCTACCAAACCTCTCTCTCGCTTGCTTCCTCACTCTCACTCTCTTTCTCTTGCACTATCTCTCGTATCTTCCCCCTCCCTCCCTCATTCTTGCACCTCTCTCTCTCGTCCATCTTTCTCTCGCTGTGTATCTCGCGTGCTCTCGCTCTCTCTTGCTCACCCCCTTTGTTCATCTTTCTGCGTCTCTTGCTCTCAGTTTGGCTCTCTATTTCTCTTGCTGTTGCCCTCTCTCTCCCTCCCCTCTCTCGCCCATTCCTCTCTCCACCTCATCTCTCTCCCATTCATCTCTCTCGCCCTCGCCTCTTTCGCCCGCTTCTCTCTTGATGGCCCCTCTCTTTCTCTCTCCACACTTTCTCTCCCTCCACCCTCTCTCACACTCCCCTCTCCCGGCCTCCCATCATTTGCCCTCCCCTCTCTCTCGCCCTCCCTCTCTCACTCCCTCCACTCTCTCGCCTTCCACTGTCTCTCACCCTCCCCTCTCTCTCGCAGTACCGTCTCACTCGCCCTCCCTTCTCTCTCGGTCTCCCATCTCTCGCCCACCACTCTCTCGTCCAGCCCTCTCTCGCCCTCCGCTCTCTCTCGCCCAGCACTCTCTCGCCCTCCCCCTCTCTCGCCATCCCCTCCCTCTCTCCCTTCCCCTCTCTCCCTCCCCTTATCTCACCTTCCCCTATTGCCCTGACCCCTCTCGCCCTTCCCTGTCTCTCCCTTCCCTCTCTCACCCTTCCCTCGTTCGCCCTTCCCTCTCTCTCCCTCCCCTCTCTTTCACCCTCCCTCTCTCACACCCTCCCCTCTCTCGCCCTCCCCTCTTTCTCACCCTCCGCTCTCTCTCTCGGCTCTGTCATGCCCTCCCCTGTATCTTGCCCTCCACACTCTCTCCCTCCACTCTCTCTCACCCTCCCCTCTCTCATACTCTCTCGCACTCGTCCTCCTCTATCTTTTGCCCTCCCCTATCTCTTACACTCCCCTATCTCTCGCCCTCCCGTATCTCTTGCCCTCCCCATCTCTCCCCTTTCGTATCTCTCGCCCTCCCCTATCTCTCGCCCTCCATCTCTCTTTCCCCATCTCTCACCCTCCCCATCTCTCGCCCTTCCCACTCTCCAACCCTCGTCTCTCTCGTCCTCCGCTCTCTGTCGCCCTCCTCTCTCTCTCACCATCTCCTCTCTCTCTCGCCCTCGCCTCTCTCGCCCTCCCCTCTCTCACCATCTCCTCTCTCTTGCACTCTCCTCTCTCTCGCTCTCCCGTCTCTCTCCCTCCTCCCTCTCTCCTGCGTCTCTCTCTACCTCTCCTCTCTCTCCCTCCCCTCTCTCCCTCCCCTCTCACGCCCACCCCTTCTCGCCCTCTCAACTCTCACCCTGCCCTCTCTCGCTCTCCCCTCTCTCTCCTTCCCCTCTCTCTCCCACCCCTTCTCACCCTCCCATCTCTCACCCTCCCCTCTCGTCCTCCCCTCTCTGTCGCCCTCCTCTCTCTCTCGCCATCTCCTCTCTCTCGCCCTCACCTCTCTGTCGCCCTCTCCTCTCTCACCCTCCCTTCTCTCACCCTCCCATCTCTCGCCCTCCATTCGCTCACCCTCCCCTCTCTTGCGCTCCCCTCTCATGCCCACTCGCCCTCCCCAATCTCTCGCCCTCCCCATCTCCCCCCTTCCCACTCTCCCGCCTTCCTCTCTCTCGCCCTCAACTCTCTGTCGTCCTCTCCTCTCTCAACCTCCCCTCTCTTTCCCTCCCCTCTCTCCCCCTCTCTCTCGCTCCACTATTTCTCGCCCTCGCCTCACTCGCCCTCCAATCCATCTCCTCCTCCACGCTCTCACCTTCCCCTCTCTCTCCCTTCATTCACCCACTCCCCTCTCCCACTCCACTCTCTCCCCTTCCTCTCTCTCCCCTCCTCTCTCTCTCCCACCCCTTCTCGCCCTCCCGTCGCTCGCCCTCCTCTTTCTCGCCCTCCACTTCTCCTCCTCCCCTCTCTCCCACCATTCCCTCTCTGTCGCCTTCCCCTCCCCTCTCGCAATCCATTCTTTCTCGCCCTCTCTCTTTCCCCCTCTCTCTCCATCCCCTCTCTCGTCCTCCCCTCTCTCCCTACCCTCTCTCGGCCTCCCTTCTCTCTTTCCCTCCCCTCTCTCTCTCATTCCCCTCTCTTTTGCTCTCCCTCTCTCTCTCACCCTCCCCTCTCTCGGCCTCCTCTCCTTCTCACCCTCCCCGCGCTCTCTCCGCTCTGTCTTCCCCTCCCCTGACTCTGCCCTCCACTCTCTCTCCTTTTCCTCTCTCTCGCGCTCCCCTCTCTCTCTCCCTCCACTCTCTCTCACCCTCCCGTCTCTTACCCTCCCCTATCACTCGACCTCCTCTATCGTCTGCCCAGCCCTATCTCTTATCCTCCCCTCTCTCGCCCTCCCTTCTCTCGCCCCCTGTCGCTCTCACCTCTCTCTCACTATCCCCTCTCTCGCTCTCCCCTATCGCTGTCCTCTCTCTCTCCCTCCCCTCTATGTCCCGCGCTTTTCTCTACCTCTCCTCTCTCTCTCTCCCTCCCCTCTCTCTCCCTCCCCTCTCTCTCCCTCCCCTCTCTCTCCCTCCCCTCTCTCTCCCTCCCCTCTCTCGCTCTCCCCTCTCTCTCCTTCCCCCTCTCACCCTCCCATCTCTCGCCCTCGCCTCTCTCGCCCTCCCCTCTCTCACCATCTCCTCTCTCTTGCACTCTCCTCTCTCTCGCTCTCCCGTCTCTCTCCCTCCTCCCTCTCTCCTGCGTCTCTCTCTACCTCTCCTCTCTCTCCCTCCCCTCTCTCCCTCCACTCTCACGCCCACCCCTTCTCGCCCTCTCAACTCTCACCCTGCCCTCTCTCGCTCTCCCCTCTCTCTCCTTCCCCTCTCTCTCCCACCCCTTCTCACCCTCCCATCTCTCACCCTCCCCTCTCGTCCTCCCCTCTCTGTCGCCCTCCTCTCTCTCTCGCCATCTCCTCTCTCTCGCCCTCACCTCTCTCTCGCCCTCCCTTCTCTCTCCCTCCCCTCTCTTGCCCTCTCTTCTCTCTCCCACCCCTTCTTGCCCTCCCCTCTCTCGCCCTCCGCTTCACGCCCTCCCCTCTCTCTTTCGCCATCCCGTCTCTATCTCCCCCTCTCGCTTCTCCTCTCTCTCTTCCCCGCTCTCTCTCTCACACCTCTCTCATTCACCCCCTCTCTCACACCCCTCTGTCTCACCCCCCTCTCTCTCTCTACCCTCTCTCTATTTCGGCCCTCTGTTTCACCCCTCTCTCTCGCCCATCTCTCTCGTCACCTCTCTCGTCATCTCTCTCTCATCACCTCTCTCCACCTCTCTCTCTCCCCTCTCTCTCCCTGTCTCTATCTCCTCGTTCTCTCTCCCTCTCTCTCCCTCACTCTCTCTCCCCCTCTCTTGTCCCCTCTCTTTTGTCCCCTTCTTGCTTGTGCTCCAGCTCTCTCTCTCTCTTCCCTGTCCTTCTCTCTCTCTCATCCCTCTGTCTCTCACTCGCCTCCTCTCTCTCTTGCTCTCCCTCTCTCCCAATCTCTCTCTATCCCTCTCTCTGGCTCCCCTCTCTTAATCTCACTCGCATCCTCTCTCTCTCACTCTTCATCTCCCTCTCTCGCGTGCTCTAACCCTCTTTTGCCCTCTCACGCTCTCTCTCTCTCTCTCTCGCTCTCTCCATCTCTCCATCGAGATCTCTCGCTTGCTCCCTTCTCTCGCTCATCTCACTGTCTCTCTCACTCCCTCTCTCGCTCGTGCTCTCTCTTTCTCTCTGTCTCTGTCTCTGTCTCTGTCTTTCTGTCTGTCTCTCTCTCTCCCTCTCTCTCACTCCTCCCACGCTGCCTCACCTCTTCTCATTCGCTCTATCTCTCTCTGTTGCTCACTCCCCCGCCCCTCTCTCTCTCCCCTCTCTCTCGCCCTCCCCTCCCTCGCCCTCCCTCTCTCTCGCACTCCCGTCTCTCTCACTCTCTCCTCTCTCTCTCGCTCTCTCCTTTTTGCCCTCCCCTCTCTCTCACTACCCTCTCTCACCCTCCCCTCTCTCGCTCACCCCTCTCTATCGCTATCCCTTTTCTCACTTTCTCTACCCCCCTCTCTCTCTCACTCTCTCTCGCTCTCTCCCTCTCTCTCTCCTTTTCTATCTCGCCTCTCTGTCTCTTCCACTCTCTCTCCCTCCCTCTCTCTCTCCCACTGTCTCTCTACCCTCTCCCTCATCCCCACTCTCTCTCCCCTCTCTCTCCCACCCTCCCTATTCCACCTCTCTCAACTCCCTCTCTACCCACTCTCTCTATCCCCTCTCTTTTCCCCCTCTCACTCCTCTCTTTCTCTCCCGCTCTCTGTCACCCCCTCTCACCCACCCTCTCTCTCTCCCACCCCTCTATCTCTCGCCCCTCACTCTCTCAGTCCTCTATCTCCTCCAATCTCACACCTCTCTCCCACTCCTCTCTATCTGCCCCCTTTCTCTTTACTCTCTCCCCTCTCACTCTTCCCCCTTTGTTTCTTTGTCCTCTTTCCATCCTCACTCTCTCTCTGCCCCTCTCTCGTCCACTCCCTCATCCCTTCTCTCTCTCCCCTCTCTCCACTCTTCTCTCTCCCTCTCTCTCCCCTCTCTCTCCTTGCTCTCTCTCCCCCCTCTCTCCCCCTCTCTCCCCCATCCCTCGTCCACTCTCTTTCGTCCCCTCTCTCGCTCGTGCTCCATCTCTCTCTCTCTGTCGGTCTGTATCTCACAGTTCTACCTCCCTGTCTCGCCCCCTCTGTCTCTCTCCCTCTCTCTTCCGCGTCCTTCTCTCTCTCTCATCCCTCTGTCTTTCACTCGCCTCCTCTCTCGCTTGATCTCCCTCTCTCCCACTCTCTCTCCATCCCTTTCTCTCGCTATCCCTTCTCATTCTCGCTCTCCCCTCCCTCGCTCTTCCCTCTCTCGCCCTCCCCTCCCTCTCCCTCCACTCTCTCCCGCCCTCCCTTCCCTTCTATCTCCCTCCCCACTCTCTCACTCCCCTGTCTCACCTTCCCCTATCTCTCGCTCTCCCCTCTCTCTCGTTCTCCTGTCTCTCTCGCTCTGCTCCGTGTCCTTTACTCTCTCTCTCACCCCTCTATCTCACTCGCCTCCTCTCTCTTGATCTCCCTCTCTCCCACTCTCTATCCCTCTCTCTGTCCGCCTCTCTCTCACTCGCATCCTCTCTCTCTCACTCCTCCTCTCACTCTCTCCCTCCCCTCTATCGCCCTCCCTCTCTCTCTCTCACTCCCCTCTCTCTCCCCCTCTCTATTTCCCCCACTCTCTCTCCCCTCTCTCTTACCCTCTCTCTCTCTTCCCCCTCTCTCATTACTCCTCTCGCTTCCCCCTTTCTCTCCCCCTCTCACTCTCTCTACCCCCTCTCTCTCCCTCTCTCGCTCTCTCCCTCTCTCTCTCTCCCTTTCTATCTCCCCCCTCTCTCTCTACCCCGCGGTCTCTCTCCCTTCTCTCTCCAACCCCTCTCTCTCACACTCTCTCGCTCTCTCCCGCTCTCTCTCCCACTGTCTCTCTCCCCCTCTCCCTCATCCCCACTCTCTCTCCCCTCTCTCACCCTCCCTATTCCACCTCTCTCAAATCACTCTCTACCCCCTCTCTCCATCCCCTCTCTCCCCCTCTCACTCCTCTCTTTCTCTCCCGCGCTCTCACCCCCTCTCTCCACCCCTCTCTCTCCCCTCTCCCCACCCTTCTCTCTCACTCTCTCGCTCCCCTCTCTCCACCCTTCTCTCTCCCCCACTCTCTCCCCCCCACCCCCTCGCTCCCCCATCCCTCGTCCACTCTCTCTCGTCCCCTCTCTCGCTTGTGCTCCATCTCTCTCTCTCTCTCTGTTGGTCTGTATCTCAGTTCTCCCTCCCTGTCTCGCCTCCTCTGTCTGTCTCTCTCTCTCTTCCGCGTCCTTCTCTCTCTCTCATCCCTCTGTCTTTCACTCGCCTCCTCTCTCACTTGCTCTCCCTCTCTCCCACTCTCTCTCCATCCCTTTCTCTCGCTATCCCCTCTCATTCTCGCTCTCCCCTCTCTCGCTCTTCCCTCTCTCGCCCTCCCCTCCCTCTCCCTCCACTCTCTCCCGCCCTCCCCTCCCTTCTATCACCCTCCCCACTCTCTCACTCCCCTTTCTCACCCTCCCCTCTCTCTCGTTCTCCTGTCTCTTTCGCTTTGTTCCTTGTCCTTTACTCTCTCGCTCATCCCTCTATCTCACTCGCCTCCTTCTCTCGATCTCCCCCTCTCCCACTCTCTATCCCTCTCTCTGTCCGCCTCTCTCACTCGCATCCTCTCTCTCACTCTTCCTCTCACTCTCTCCCTCCCCTCTATCGCCCTCCTCTCTCTCTCTCTCTCTCGCCCTCCCCTCTCTCTCTCCCTCCCCTCTCTCTCTCCCCCTCTCTCTTTCCCTCACTCTCTCTCCCCTCTCTCTTACCCCACTCTCTCTTATCCTCTCTCATTACTCCTCTCGCTTCACCATTTCTCTCCCCCTCTCACTCTCTCTACCCACTCTCTCTCCCTCTCTCGCTCTCTCCATCTCTCCCTCTCTCTCCCCTCTCTCTCTCTCTCTCCTCCCTGCGGTCGCTCTCCCCTTTCTCTCCCACCACTCTCTCTCTCTCCCAACTCTCTCTCTCCCACCCCTCTCTCTCCCTCCCTCCCTCTCTCTCCCCTCTCTCTCTCTCTCCCCCTCTCTCTTCCCCACGCTCTCTCTCCTCTCTCTCGCTCTCACCCTCTCTATTCACCCTCTCTCAACTCCCTCTCTGAACTCCCTCTCTATCCTCTCTCTATCCCCTCTCTCCCCCTCTCACTCCTCTCTTTCTCTCCTGTTCTCTCTCACCCACCCCCTCTCTCCCACCCCTCTCTCTCTTCCCCCTTTCTCTTTCCTCCCTCTCCCCTCTCACTCTTCCCTCTCTGTCTCTCTGTCCTCTCTCTATCCTCACTCTCTCTCGCCGCCTCTCTCGTCCACTCCATCATCACCGCGCTCTCATCCCCTCTCTCCACCCCTCTCTCTCACCTCTCTCTCTACCCTCTCTCTTCTCGTACTCTCTCCCCCCTCTCCCCCACTCTTTCTCTCCCCCCTCTCTTCCCTCTCTCTCTCTCCCCCCTCTCTCCCCTCTCTCTCCCCTCTCTCTCCCTCCCTCGTCCTCTCTCTCTCGTCTTTCCCTCTCGCTCAGGTGCTTCATCTCTCTCTCCCTATCTCACTGTCTGTCTGTATCTCACAGTTCTCCCTCCCTCTCTCGCCTCCTCTCTCTCTCTCTCTCTCTCTTCCCTGTCCTTCTCTCTCTCTCATCCCTCTGTCTCTCTCTCGCCTCCTCTCTTGCTGGCTCTACCTCTCTCCCACTCTCTCTCTATCCCTTTCTCTCGCTATTCCCTCTCTCTCGTTCTCCCCTCTCTCGCTCTCCCCTCTCTCGCCCTCCCCTCCGTATCCCTCCCCTCCCTCTCCCTTCCCTCTCTCTCACTCCCCTCTCTTTCCCTCCCCTGTCTCACAATCCGCTCTCTCTCGCTCTCCCCCTCTCTCGTTCTCCTGTTTCTCTCGCTATTTTCCGTTTCCTTCTCTCCCGCTCATCCCTCTGTCTCTCACTCGCCTCCTCTCTCTTGCTCACCCTCAATCCCATTCTCTCTCTATCCCTCTCTCTGTCACCCTCTCTCTTGATCTCACTCGCATCCTCTCTCTCTCACTCTTCCTCTCACACTCTCCCTCCCCTCTAACTCCCTCCTCTCTCTCTCTCTCACCCTCCCCTCTCTCTCGCCCTCCCCCCTCTCTCTCCCTCTCTCTTTCCGCCACTCTATCTCCCCTTTCTCTCTTACCCCTCTCTCTCTCTTCCCCCTCTTTCTTCACTCCTCTCTCTTCCCCCTCGCTCCCCCGTCACTTTCTCTACCCCCCTCTCTCTCACACCCTCTCTCGCTCTCTCCCTCTCCCTCTTCCTCTCTATCTCGCCTCTCACTCTCTTCCAATCTCTCTCCCTCCCTCTCTCTCTCTCTCCCACTGTCTCTCTCACCCTCTCCCTCATCCCTACTCTCTCTCCCCTCTCTCTCACCCTCCCTATTCCGCCTCTCTCATCTCCCACTCTACCCCCTCTCTCTATCCCCTCTCTCTCCCCCTCTCACTCCTCTCTTTCTCTCCAGCTCTCTCACCCCCTCTCATCCACCCTCTCTCTCTCCCACCCCTCTATCTCTCGCCCCTCACTCTCTCAACCCTCTCTCTCCTCCAATCTCACACCTCTTTCCCACCCCTCTCTCTCTCTTCCCCTTTCTCTTCCCTCTCTCCCTTCTCACTCTTCCCCCTCTGTTTCTTTGTCCTCTTTCTATCCTCACTCTCTTTCGCCCCCTCTCTCGTCCACTCCCTCATCGCTTCTCTCTCATCCCCTCTCTCCACCCCCTCTCTCCCCTCTCTCCACCCTTCTCTCTCACTCTATCTCTCCCCTCTCTCTCCTCGCTCTCTCTCCCCCTCTCTCCCCCACTCTCTCTCCCCCCTCTCTCCCCCCTCTCTCCCCTATCCCTCGTCCACTCTCTCTCGTACCCTCTCTTGCTCGTGCTCCATCTCTCTCTCTCTCTCTCTCTGTCGGTCTGTATGTCACAGTTCTCCCTCCCTGTCTCGCCTCCTCTGTCTCTCTCTCTCTTTTCTGCGTCCTTCTCTCTCTCTCATCCCTCTGTCTTTCACTCGCCTCCACTCTCGCTTGCTCTTCTTCTCTCCCACTCTCTCTCCATCCCTTTCTCTCGCTATCCCCTCTCACTCTCGCTCTCCCCTCTCTCGCTCTTCCCTCTCTCGCCCTCCCCTCCCTCTCCCTCCATTCTCTCCCGCCCTCCCCTCCCTTCTATCTCCATCCCCTGTCTCACCCTCCCCTCTCTCTCGCTCTCCCCTCTCTCTCGTTCTCCTGTCTCTCTCGCTCTCTTCCATGTCCTTTATTATCTCTCTCATCCCTCTGTATCTCACTCGCCTCCTCTCTCTTGATCTCCCTCTCTCCCACTCTCTATCCGCCTCTCTGTCCGCCTCTCTCTCACTCGCATCCTCTCTCTCTCTTCCTCTCACTCTCTCCCTCCCCTCTATCGCCCTCCCCTCCCTCTCTCGCCCTCCCCTCTCTCTCCCTCCCCTCTCTTTCTCCCCCTCTCTCTTTCCCCCACTCTCTCTCCGCTCTCTCTTACCCCTCTCTCTCTTCCTCCTCTCTCATTACTCCTCTCGCTTCACCATTTCTCTCCCCCTCTCACTCTCTCTACCCCCTCTCTCTCCCTCTCTCGCTCTCTCCCTCTCTCTCTCTCCCTCTCTATCTCCCCCCTCTCTCTCTCTCTTACCCGCGGTCTCTCTCCACTTTCTCTCCCATGCCTCTCTCTCCCACCACTCTCTCTCCCCCTCTCTCTCTCCCTCCCTCCCTCTCTCTCCTCCCTCTCTATCCCCTCTCTCTATCCCCTCTCTCCCCCTCTCACTCCTCCCTTTCTCTCCTGTTCTCTCTCACCCAACCCCTCTCTCCCACCACTCTCTCTCTTCCCCTTTCTCTTCCCTCACTCTCCCCTCTCACTCTTCCCCCTCTGTCTCTCTGTCCTCTCTCTGTCCTCACTCTTTCTCGCCGCCTCTCTCGTCCACTCCATCATCTCCTCTCTCTCATCCCCTCTCTCCACCCCTCTCTCTCACCTCTCTCTCTACCCTCTCTCTCCCTCCCCCATCTCTCTCTCTCTCTCCCATCTCTCTCCCCTCTCTCTCCCCCTCTCTCTCCTCCCTCTCTCGTCCTCTCTCTCTCGTCCCCTCTCTCGCTTGTGCTCCATCTCTCTCTCTCTCACTGTCTGTATCTCACAGTTCTCCGTCCCTCTCTCGCCTCCTCTGTCTCTCTCTCTCTTTCGTGTCCTTCTCTCTCTCTCATCCCTCTGTCTCTCACTCGACTCCTCTCTTGCTGGCTCTACTTCTCTCCCACTCTCTCTCTATCCCTTTCTCTTGCTATCCCCTCTCTCTCGCTCTCCCCTCTCTCGCTCTCCCCTCTCTCGCCCTCCCCTCCATATCCCTCCCCTCCCTCTCCCTCCCCTCTCTCTCCCTCCCCACTCTCTCTACCTCCCCTTCTCGCCCTCCCCACTCTCACCCTCCCCTCTATCTCGCTCTCCCCTCTCTCTCGCCCTCCCCTCTCTTTCCCTCCCCTCTCTCGCCCTCTCCTCTCTCTTCCTCCCCTCTCTCTGTCCCACCCCTTCTCACCCTCCCATCTCTCACCATCCCCTTCTCGCCCTACCCTTTCTCTCATTATCCCCTCTCTGTCTCCTTTGCCTCTCTCTCTCACCAGCCCCTCTCTCTCTCTCGCCCTCCCCTCTCTCTCGCCCTCCCCTCTTCCTCTCCCCCTCTCTCTTCCCCATTCTCTCTCTCCTCTCTCCCCTCTCTCTTCCTCCCTCAATCACGCTCTCTCTCCCCTCTCTCACTCTCTCTCCCCCTCTCTCCATCTCCCTCTCTCTCCCCCCTCTCTCTCTTCCCCTCTCCATCTCTCTCTCTCTTCCCTGCTCTCTCTCCCCTCTCTCTCCCACCCCTCTCTCTCCCACCCCTCTCTTTTTCTCTCCCTCTCCCTCTCTCTCTTTCCCGCTCTCTCTCTGCTCTCTCCCACACTCTCTCTCTCACTCTCTCTACCCCCTCTCTCTCAACACCCTCTCTCTCAACTCCCTCTCTCTCCCCCTCTCTCTATCCCCTCTCTCCCCTTCACTCCTCTCTTTCTCTCCCCGTTCTCTCTCACCTCTCTCTCACCCACACCTCTCTCTCCCCTCTCCCCCCTCTTTCTCTCCCCCACTCTCCACTCTCTCTCCCACCCCTCTCTCTCGTCCCTTTTCTCTTCCCTCTAACCCACCCTCTCTCTCTCTTCCCCCTCTGTCTCTCTGTCCTCTCTCTACCCTCTCTTTCTCGCCCCCTCTCTCGCCCCTCTCTCTCGTCCACCTCTCGTCCCCTCTCTCTCATCCCCCTTTCCACCCTCTCTCTCCTCTCTCTCTCCCCTCTCTCTCCTCGCTCCCTCTCACCCTTTCTCCATCATTCTCTCTCTCCCCCTCTCTCTCCCCCCTCTCTCTCCTCTCTCGTCCTCTCTCTCTCGTCCCCTCTCTCGCTCGTGCTCCATCTCTCTCTCTCACTGTCTGTCTGCCTCTCACAGCTCTCCCTCCCTCTCTCGCCTCCTCTGTCTCGCTCTCTCTTCCGTGTCTTTGTCTCTCTCTCATCCCTCTGTCTCTCTCTCGCCTCCTGTCTCTCTTGCTCTCCCTCTCTCACATTCTCTCTATCCCCCTCTCTGTCCCCCTCTTGATCTCACTCGCTTCTTCTCGCTCTCACTCTTCCTCTCGCTCTCTTGCACGCTCTCACCCTCTTTCGCGCTCTCACGCCCTTTCTCTCGCTCTCGCTCTCTCTCGCACTCTCCCTCTGTCTATCTTGATCTCTCTCTTGCTCCCCTCTCTCGCTCGTCTCACTCTCTCTCGCTCGTGCTCTCTCTTCACTCTCTCTCACTCTCTCTGTCACTGTCTGTCTGTCTCTCTCTCTCTCCCTCTCTCTCAGTCCTCCCATCTTGTCTCCCCTCTTCTCTCTTGTCTCACTCTATCTCTCTCTCTGTTTCTCTCTCCCTCGCCCTCCCGTCTCTCGCCCTCCCCTCTCTCTTCCCTCCTCACTCTCGCCCTCCCCTCTCTCGTCCACCCTCTCTCTCTATCACCGTCTCTCCCACTTCACTCTCCCAACCCTCACTCTCCCAACGCTCTCTCTCCCACGCCTGTCTCCTACCACTATCTCTCCCACTCCTCTCTCTCTCCCCTTCACTCTCCCAACCATTACTCCCCTAATCCTCTCTCTCCCACCCCTCTCTCTCCCCCTCGCCCATCTCTTTCTTTCTCCCCGCTCTCTCTCTCGTCTCTGTCTCTCTCTACCCATCTCTCTCTCCCCTCTCTCTCGCCCCCTCTCACTCTCTACCCCTTCTATCTGTCCTCTCTCGCCCCTCTATCTGTCTCTCCCCTCTCTCTCTCCTTCTCCCTCTCTCCCTATCTCTCTGTCTCTCCCCTCTCACTCTCTCCCCATCTCTGTCCTCTCCCGCCCCTCTCTCTCCCCCTCACTCTCTGCCCCTCTCTCTCCCTCTCCTCTCTCTCTCCTCTCTCTCCCCTCTCTCTCCCCAATGTCTCCCCTTCCCACTCTCTCTCCTTCTCTCTGTAAATTCTCGCCACTCAATCTCTTTCTCTCTCGCGCCCCTCTCTCTCCCCCTCACTCACTCTCTCCCCCTCTCTCTTCCCATCTCACTATCTCCCCCCTCTCTCTCCCCTCTCTCTAACCTCTCGCTCCTTTCTCTCTCTTCCCTCTCCCTCCTCTCTCTCCCACCCTCTCTCTCCCCCTCTCTCACTCCCCCTCTCTCTCTCACCCCCCTCTCCTCCTTCACTCTCCCAACCGTCACTCGCCCTCCCCTCACTCGCCCTCCCCTGACACGCCCTTCCCTCTCTCGCCCACCCCTGACTATAGCCTTTCCCTCTCCCCCCCTCTCTCTGTCCACCTCTCTCTCCCCTTCACTCGCCCAACCATCACTCTCCCATCCCTTTCTCTCCCACACCTCTCTCTCCCCACCACTCTCTCTGTCCTCCCCTTTCTGTCCCACTCTGTCTGTCTCCCTCTCTCTCCCCACACTCTCTTCAACTTCTCTCTCTCCCCCCTCTCTCTCTCCCCTCTCTCTATCTCCCCTTCTCCCTCTCCCCTTCTCTCTTGTCCCCTCACTGTCGTCCCCTCTCTCTTGTCCCCTCTCTCTCCCCTTCACTCTGTTCCCCCTCCCTCTGACCCCTCTCTTTTCCCCTCTCTTCTCCCACTCTCTCACCCCTCTCTCTCGTCTCCTCTCTCTCTTCCCCTCTCTCTCTCCCTCTCTCTCCATCTCTTTCTCTCGCCCTCTCTCTCTTTCTATCCTCCCTCTCTCCCTCTCTCTCTCTCCCCTCTCTCTCCGACTCTCTCTCCACCTCTGTCCCCCTCTCTCCTCCTTTCTCTCCCACTCACTCTCTCCCCTCTCTCTCCACCCTCGCGCTCTCCACCGTATCTCTTGTCCCCTCTCTCGTCCCCTCTCTCTCGTCCCCTCTCACTCGTCCCCTTCTCTCTCTCCTCTCTCTCCCACTCTCCCTCCTTTCTCTCCACCATTACTCTGCTCCCCTCCATCACGCCCGTCCCTCTCTATCCTCTCTCTCCAACCACTCTCCACTCTCTCTCGTACCCTCTCGTTCATCCCCGTCACTCCCCCTCCCTCTCTCCCCGTCTCTCTCTCTCTTGCCCCATCTCTCTCCCCTTCTCTCTCTCCACCCTCTCTCTCGTAACTCTCACTCGTCCCATCTCTCCCCCCTCTCTTTTCCCCTTCTCTCGCACCTCTCTCACCCCCCCTTGTCTGCTCCCCTCTCTCACGCCCCTCCCTCTCCACCCTATTTCTCTTCACCCTCTCCCTCTCCCCCTCTCTCGTCGCCTTTCTCTCATCCCCTCTCTTCCCTCTCTCTCTCTCAACCCTTTCTCTCTGCACCTTCTCTCTCTTGTTCACTCTCTCCCGTCCCCTCTCTCTTGTCCCCTCTCTCTTGTCCGGTCTCTCTCTCCCTCTCTCTGACCCCCTCTCTCTGCCTCCCTCACTCTCCCCACTCTCTGACCACCTTTCTCTCTCCCCTCTCTCTTGTCCCCTCTCTGTCGTCCCCTCTGACTCATTCCCTCTCTCTCCCCCTCTTTCTCCCCTCTCACTGTCCCGCCTCTCTCCCTTCTCTCTCTCGTCCCCTCTCTCATCCCCTTCTCTCGTCCACTCTCTCTCCAACCTCTCTCCCCCCCACTCTCTCATCCCTCTCACTCCCCCTCTCTTCCCCCTCTCTCTCCTCTCTCTCTCTCTCTCTCCTCTCTCTCTCCCTCAATCTCTCTTCCCCCCCTCTCTCTCCACCCTCTCTCTATCCACCTTATCACTCTCCACACTCTCTGTCTCCACCGTTTCTCTCTCCACCCTCTCTCTCTTGTCCCCTCTCTCTCGTCCCCTCTCTCTCCCACTCTCTCTCGTTCCCTCTCTCTCCCACTCTCTCTTTCCCCTCTCTCTCTTGTCCCCTCTCTCTCGTCCCCTCTCTCTCCCACTCTCTCTCGTCCCCTCTCTCGCCCTCTCTCTCCCCTTCTCTCTCTCCGCCTCTCTCCCCTCCCCCCTCTCCCCATCTCTCTCAACTCTCTCTCTTCCTCTTCTCTCTCCCCCTACTCTCTCCCCCTCTCTCTCCCCCTCTCAGTTCCCCTCTCTCCCCCTCTCTATCTCCCCTCGCTCTCTCCCCTCTCACTGTCCCGTTTCTCTCTCCCCTCTCTTTCCCCACTCTCTCTCCACTCTCTCTCTCTCCACCCTCTCGCTCTGAACCCTCGCTCTCTGCACCCTCTCTCTCTCCGCCCTCGCTCTCTCATCCCATCTTTCTCGTCCCCTCACCTTGCTCCACTCTCTCGTCTTTCTCTCACTCTCTCTGTCCCCATTTCTCTTACCCCCCCCCCCTCTCTCCTCGCTGGCTCTCCTCTTTCTCTCCACACCTTTCTCGTCCAAGCATTCCGGTCCCCTCTCCCTCCCTCTTTCTCTGTTCCCCCAATCTCTCTCCCCTCTCTCTCCCCCTCTCTCTCTCTCCCCCTCACTCTCCCTCTCTCTTTCCCCCTCTCTCTCCCACTCTCTCTTCCCCTCTCACTCTCCCCTCTCTCCCCCTTCTCTGTCCCACTCTCTCACCCCTCTCTCTCTCTCCCCTCTCTCGTCCCCTCTCTCTCGTCCCCTCCATCTCGTCCCCTCTCTCTCTCCCACCCTCTCTCGTCCGGTCTCTCACCCCCTTTCTATCCCACTCTCTCCCCACTCTCGCTCCACCCTCGCTCTCTCCCATTCTCTCTCTCTCTCCCCTTCTCCCTCTCCTTTTCTCTCTCGTCCCCTCTCTCTCGTCCCCTCTCTCTAGTCCTCTCTCTCTCCCCCTCTCTGTCCCCCTCTCTGTGTCACCCTGTCTCTTTTTCCATCTCTTCTCCCTCTCTTTCATCCCCTCTCTCTCTCTAGTCCTCTCTCTCTCTCGTCCCCTCTGTCTCTCCCTCTCTCCCCCTCTCTCTCTCCCCTCTCTCTCCCCCTCTCTCTCCCCCTCTCTCCCTGTCTCTCTTCCCCCTCTCTCTCCACCCCTTCTCTCCCCTCTCTCTCCCGCACTCTCTCACCCGCTCTCTCCACTCTCTCTCCACCCTCTCTCTCTCCACCCTCTCTCTCGTCCCCTCTCTGTCGTCCCCTCTACCTTGTCTCCTCTCTCTCCCTCTCTCTGTCCCCCTTCTCTCTCCCTTCTCACTCATCCCCTCTCTCGCGCCCCCTCTCCCCCTCTCTCCCTCGTCCACTCTCACTCGTCCCCTCTCTCTTCCCCTCTTTCTCTTCGCCCCTCCCCGCTCTCCATTGCTCTGCTCCCCTCTCTCACGCCACTCCCTCTCCACCCTCTCTCTCTCCACCCTCTCTCTCTCCCCTCTCTCGTCCCCTCTCTCTTCCTCTCTCTCATCCCTCTCTATCCACCCTCTCTCTCTTGTCCTCTCTCTCTCTCCCTCTCTCTGCCCCCCTCTCTCTGGCCCCGTCGCTCTCTCCCCCCTCTCTGTCCACCTCTCTCTTTCCCCTCTCTCTCGTCCCCTCTCTCTCATCGCCTCTCTCTGGTCCATTCTCTCTCTATCCTCTCTCTACCCCCACTCTCTCGTCCCTCTCTCTTCCTCCCTCTCTTCCGCCTCTCTCTCCCCACTTGCTCTGCTCCCCTCTCTCATGCCCCTCCATCTCCACCCTCTCTCTCCACACACTCTCTCGTCCCTTCTCACTCGTCCCCTCTCTCTCTCCCCTCTCTCTCTCTCTCTATCCCCATCTCTCTCCCCTTCTCGCTCTCTCCCTCTCTTGTCCCCTCTCTCTCATCTCCTCTCTCTCGTCCCCTCTCTCTCCACCCTCTCTCTCGCCCCACTCTCTCTCCCCTCTATCGCCTACTTTCTCTCCCCTTCTCTCTCTCCACACTATCACTCTCCACCCTCTCTCTTGTCCACTCTCCCTCACCCCGTCTCTCGTCCCCACTCTCTCATCCCCTCTCTCTCCCCCTCACTCTGTCCCCCCTCTCTTCCCCCCTCTCTCCCCCCTCTCTCGCCCTCATTGTCTCTTCCCGTCTCTCTCCCAACTCTCTCTCTCTCCTCTCTCCCTCTCTCTCCCCTTCTCTCTCCCCCTCTCTCCCGTCTCTCTCTCTCTACCACTCTGTCCACTCTCCCCCTTTCTCCACCCCTCTCTCTACCCTCTCCCTCTCCACCCTCTCTCTCGTCCCCTCTCTCTCGTCCCCCCTCTCATCCCCTCTCTCTCCCACTGTCTATCCCCTTCTCTCCCCAGTCCCCCCTCCCAATTTCTCTCCATGCACTCTCTCCCCGCTCTCTCTTCCCCCACTCTCACCCTCCCTGTTTGCCCCTCTCTCTGTCCCCCCTCACCCTTCTCTCTCTCACCCTCTCTCTGTTCCCCTCTCTGTCCCCCTCTCTCTGGTCCCGTCTGTTTTGCCGCTCTATCTCGTCCCCTCAGTCTCTCCCTCTCTCTCCCTCTCTCTCTCCCCCTCTCTCTCCCCTTCGCTCTGTCTCCCCTCTCTCTGTCCCCCCTCTCTCCCTCTCTCTCTCCCCTCTCTCTCTACCCTCTTCCTCTCCACCCTCTCTCTCGTCCCCTCTCTCTCGTCCCCTCTCTCATCCCCTCTCTCTTCTCCTCTCTACCCCCTCTCTCCGCCTCTCGCCCTTCTCTCCCCATCACTTTCCACCCTCTCTCTCCATCTTCTCCCTCCCCCACTCTCTCCCCCTCTGTCTGCCACTCTCTCTGTCCCTCTCTCACCCTTCTCTCTCTCCCCCTCTCTCTGTTCCCCTCTCTGTCCCCCTCTCTCTGTCCCCCCTCTCTCTGTCCCCCTCTGTTTCGCCGCTCTATCTCGTCCCCTCCGTTTCTCCCTCTCTCTCCCCCTCTCTCCCCTTCACTCTGTCTCCCCTCCCTCTGTCCCCTCTCCCCATCTCTCTCCCACCTCTCTCTCCTCACTCTCTGCCCCTTTCTCTCCCCCTCTCTCTCCGCCCTCTCTCCCCCCACCTCTCTCTCCCCCTCTCTCCCCTCTCTCTCACCATTACTCTCCCGCCTCTCTGTCCCCCTCTCTCTACACCTCACTCTCCCCCTCTCTGTGTACCCCCTCCCCCTCCCCTCTCTCAGTCCCCATCTCTCTCTCCTCTTTCTCTCTCTTCTCTCTGTCCCCCTCTCTCCCCCTCTCTCACCCCCTTTCTCTCCCACTCTCTTTCTCCCCCTCTCTATCTTCCCCTCTCTCTGCCCCCTTTCTCTGTCCCCCTCTCTCTCCACACACTCTCTCCCGTCACCTCCCTCTCGTCCCCTCTCTCTCGTCCCCTTTCCCTCCCCTCTCACTCCCCCCGCTCCCCTCTCTCCCTCCCCTTCTCTCTCTCCCCTCTCTGTCCAATCTCTCGTCCCCTCTCTTCACCCCTCTCTCTCCACCCTCTCTTTCCACCCTCTCTCGTGTCCCCTCTCTCTCTACCCTCTCTCATCCCCGATCTCTCCCCTCTCTCACTCTCCCCTCTCTCCCCCCTCCCTATCCCCTATCTCTCCCCCTTCCCCCTCTCACCCCATCTCTATCCACGCCGTCTCTCCCCCACTCTCCCCCACAACTCCCTCCTCTCTCTATTTCCCCCTCTCCCCCCTCTCTCCTCCTCTCTCTGTTCCCCTCTCTCTGTCCCATCTCTCTGTCCCCCTCTGTCTCGCACCACTATTTCGTCCCTTCAGTCTCCCCTCTCTCTCCCTCTCTCTCTCCCTCTCTCTATCCGCCTCTCTCTCCTCTTTCCCCCCTCTCTCCACGCCCTCTCTCCCTCCTCTCTCTCTCTCCCACACTCTCTCCCACCTCTCTCTCCCCTCTCTCTGTGCCCCCTCTTCCCCTCTCTCTCTTCTCCTCCTCCCGTTCCCCTCTCTCTGTCCCCCTCTGTCTCGCCCCACTATCTCGTCCCCTCAGTCTCCCCTCTCTCTCCCCCTCTCTCTCCCCCTCGCTCTGACTCCCCTCTCTGACCCCCTCTCTCCCCTCTCTCTCCCCTCTCTCTCTCCACCCTCTCTCTCTGCACCCTCGCTCTCTGCACCCCCTCTCTCCACCCTCTCTCTCGTCCCATCTCTCTCGTCCCCTCCCCCTGACCCCTTCTCGTCTTTCTCTCCCTCTCTGTCTCCCCTCTCTCTCTCTCGCCACTCCCTCTCGACTCTGTCTCTCTCCACTCTCTCTCCACACGTCTCTCGTCCAATCTCTCTCGTGCCCCTCCCAACCCCCCTATCTGTCCCCCCTTTATCTCTCCCCATCTCTCTCCCCTCCATCTCTCTCCCCCTCTCTACCACACTTTTTCTCCCCCCTCTCTCCCCTTCTCTCACCCTCTATCTTCCCCTCTCTCTGCCACTTCCTCTGTCTCCCTCTCTCTCCACCCTCTCTCTCCCGTCACCTCTCTCGTCCCCTCTCTCTCATCTCCTCTCTTTCTTCGCTCTCCCTCCCCTCTCTCGCCCCCCTTGCTTTGCTCCCCCTCTCTCCGCCTCTCTCTCCTCTCTCTCTCCCTCTGTCCCCTCTCTCTCCCCCACCTCTCTATCGCCCCTCTCTCTCACCCTCTGCCTCCCACCTCTCTCTCCCCCTCTTTGTCCCCCTCTCTGGCCCCCTCTCTGTACCTCTCTCTCTCCCATCTCTCTCTCCCCCTCCCCATCTCTCTGCCCCTCTCTCCCCCCTCTCTGTCCCCCTGTATCTACCCCTCTCTCTCCTTCCTCTCTCGTCCCCTCTCTCTCGTCCCCTCACTCTCCCCCTCTCTCTGTACCCCTTCTCCCTCCCTCTCTCTGTGTCCCCCCTCTCTTCCCCCTCTCTCTCCCCTCCCTCTCTCCCCCTCTCTCTACCCTCTCTCCCCCTCTCTATCTTCCCAATCTCTTTGCCCCCTTACTCTGTCATCCTCTCTCTCCACACTCTCTCTCTCCCGTCACCTCTCTCACGTCCCCCTACTCGTCCCCTTTCCCTCCCCTCTCTCTCATTCTCTCTCTCCCCTCTCTCTCCCCCTCTCTCCCTTTCCCTCTCTCTCCCCTCTCCGATTCTCTCTCCCCTCCTCTCTATCCTCTTTCTCCGCCTACCTCTCCACATTCTCTCTCGCTCCACACACTTTCTCTGCACCCTCTCTCTCTCGTCCACACTCTCTCGTCCCCTCACTCTCGTCCCCATTCTCCCCTCTCTCTCGCCCTCCCGTCTCTCGCCCTCCCCTCTCTCCCGCCAACTCCTTTCTATCCCTCCCCTTTCTCACCCTCTCCTCTCGCCCACCTCCCCTCTCTCCACTCTCCTCTCTTGCACCCTCCCCTCTCTTGCCCTCCCCTTCTCGCCCTCCCCTATCTCGCCCAACCCTCTTGCGCCCTCCCCTCTCTCGATCTTCCCTCTCTCACCCTCCCCCTCTCACCCTCCCCTCTCGCCCTCCCCTCTCTCTCGCCCTCTCCTCTCTCGCCATACCCTCTCTCGCTCTCCCCTCTCTCCCTCTCCCATCTCTCTCGCCCTCCCCTCTCTCACCCTCCCCTCTCTCGCCCTCCACTCACTCGCCCTCCCACCTCTCATCCTCCCCCTCTCTCGCCCTCCTTCTCTCTCGCCCTCCCCACTCTCTCCCTTACACTCTCTCTCCCCTCCCCCTCTCTCTCCTCCCCTCTCTCTCCCCTCCCCCTCTCGCCCTCCCCTCTCTCTCGCCCTCCCCTCTCTCTAGTCCTCCCCCACTCTCACGCAATCCCCTCTCTCGCCCTCCCACTCTCTTGTCCTCCCCTCTCTCTCCATCCTCTGTCTCACCCTTCCCTCCCTCTCTGACTCCCCTCTCTCTTGCCCTCCCCTCTCTCTCTCGGCCTCTGCTCACTTGCCCTACTCTCCGCTGCCTTCCCCTCTCTATCTTCCACCTCTATCGCTCTCCCCTCTGTCTTGCCATCACGCGACTCTCTCGCCTCCCCCTCTCGTCCTACCCTCTCTCTCGCCTTCCACTCTCTCCCGCCATCCCGACTCTCTCTCGCCCTCCTCTCTCTCCCCCCTCTCTCGCCCTCCCTCTCTAGTTCTCCCCTCTCTCTCGCCCTCCTCCTCTCTCTCTCGCCCTCCCCTCTCTCTCCCCCCTCTCTCGACTCCCCCTCTCGCCCTCCCCTCTCTAGCCCTCCCATCTCTCTCTTCCTCCCCTCGCCCTCACCTCTCTCTGGCCCTCCCCTCTCTCTGGCCCTCCCCTCTCTCTCACCCCTCTCGACCTCCTGCTTCGCCCTCCCCTCTCTCACCATCTCTCTCTCCCCGTGCGCGCTCCCCACTTCTCTGTTTCTCGCCCCTTTTCTCCCACCCTCCCTCTCGTTCTGTCTCTCTCCCTCTCTCTTTTTCTGTCTCGCCCTCTCTTGCTCCCTCTCGCTCGCTCACGCTCTCGCCCTCTCTGTCCCACCCCCCTCTCGTCTCCCCTCTCACACACTCCTCTCTCCTTTTTGCCCTTCCTCTCTCTCAGCATCTCTCTCTCTCGATCTCGCTCTCTCTGCTCTCTCGCTCACCTCCCTCTCTCTCTCAACGCTCTGTCTCTTCCCACCTCTATCTCTCTCTCTTCTCACCTCTCTCTCTCTCTCTAACCATCCCGCTTTCTCTTGACCCCATCTCTCACCCCTGTCTCTCTCTCTCTCGCCTCCTCGCTCCCTCATTCTATATGTCTGCCCTCTCTCCTTTTCTCTCTCTCTCCTCCCGATCTCTCCTCGCCCCTCCATATCTGTCTCTTTCACTCTCTTGCCCCCTCCCTCGCCCCTCTCTCAGTCTCACTCTTTCTCTCGCCCACTCCCTCTCTCACCCCTCTCTCTCATTATCTCCACCCGTATCTCTCTCTCGCTCTCCTCTTCTCCCTCTCCCTGCTCCTTCACTCTCTCTCCACCTTCTCTCACTGTCGACCACCCTCCCTCTGTTTCGCTTTGACCGAATCTCTCTCACTCCTGTCCCTCCCTCCCTCTCTGACACACTCTGTCTCCCTGGTCCTTCTCTCTCCCTCTGACCCAGAGATTGGGGGGATTTGGGGGTGAGATGTGGGCGGAAGGGAAAATGGGGTAGAGATGGAATTGCGGGTGGGAGACAGAGACGACATGAGAGAGAGAGGGGAGGGGGAGAGGAAAGAGTGGAGGCAGGTGGAGAAACCTGGTTTGGCGGTGTGTGGGAGAGAGAGGGGGATAGAATTGTGGAGGAAGAGTGGCGGAGAGGAAATGGGGAGGCGAGGTTGGAATGGGGGGACAGAGGGAGTTAAACCCAGCTCCTGAGCTCAGGGCCCGGTCCCCTTCCCTTCGCTGAGGCCCAGGACCTGGGGCTGAGGCAGTCTCTCTCCAGCTCAGCTTCTCCAACACAAAGACACACAACAACATCGGTCACTTTGCTGCTCGGCACACTTTAATGAACATTTTTATTGTTTACAAATGCAAGTGATGGATACAATCAGTGGGATGGTGCCTTTTCTCACTAGCCCCTGAGTTGTGAGAAACATTGAAATGTTTCCCTGTAGCCCCCCTGTGTGATAAGGATGGACAAACCAGCGCTACCCTCAGTCTATTACCATAGCGACAGGCTGCTCCATCGCTGAAACACTGAACTGAAATTGGTTAATGAGGGAATTTGATTGAAGGATGGATTTGGGTGAAGGGATATTTCAGCACATTATTCAACTGCTGCCTGAACTTAGTCTGGGTCACAGCATAAATCGCGGTGTTTGTGCAGCAACTGAGGAGCTGAAGCATGAAGCCCAATTCCTGCACAAAGTCGTGGAGAAACACAGACTGATACCCAATATACAACATCCGGTACCATATAGAATACAGCATTAACATTGACCATAACAGGATGAAATTGGCCGAGATCACAAACAGTAAAATGATGGATTTTTTTCGGTTTCTCATTTCTGCGTCAGACTGAGCGTCCCCATTGCTGTGAGCGCGGAGTCTCCTGCGGGCTCTGCTGGTCACTAAAATGTGTCTGACGGTGAGAACATTGAGCAGCAGAATCAGGAGAAATGGGACACACGGGGTTAGAATGTGGTGGAGGGACTCGATTGTGACCCAGACAATGGAGGATAGAACAGCATCTGTTACATCACAAAACCAAGGCTCGTTCATCAGCCGATACCGAGCCGTGAGCATAAAATGCCAGAAAATGTTCTTTAAACAGCTCAGCACAGTCACTGCTCCCAGAGCCACAGCCGCCGTTTTGTCACTGCAATATTTACTTTTCAGCTTCTGGCAACAAATGGCCACAAACCGATCAAAGGTGAAAGTGACGGTGAACCAGACAGAGCAGTCAGTGGCTGCATAAAGCAGGACGGCGTGAATATTACACACAGGGACGGAGTCCATCAGGAAATAAAACTGTTCATCATAAACAATGGGAATGTGTCTCAGTATCAGGTCGAAGATAATGACCAGGAGATCCGCCGCTGCCATGGCCCCCAGGTAACGTCTGACACATGGAGACAATCGACAATCTTTATAAAGCAGGACGTAGATGGTCACTATGTTAACTGTGAGGAAGGTAAACAAACACATTATCCATCAGCCTGGAGGCAAAGGGACCGTTTGTTCGGAGACCCAGTGAGATTTTCAAATATGTTCTTGTATTTAGGGATTTATTAAAATAATTGGAGCTGGAATAATAAATGGGAAGGTCTGACTTACTGAAAAAAATGTGACATAAACCACAAGAAACACTCCCTCTTCAAACACACAGAGACACATCCATAAGGACGGATGGTTTCGGAACATTCCCATACACTCGATCACTCGAGAGCAGACACAGGTCACTGCTTCCCAGTTCATAATACGGAAAGGTGGAAACTTTGCTGTCCTGAAGGATTGTCTCCCAGTTTCCTGAAGAAAAATGGAGTTTGGAAATTCCTGTATTTTGGTCTAAAATGTGGTCGATCCTGTGTCGTGAAGAAATGTAAACGCAGGGAAAGCATATGTTCCCCTTTAACTGCCCGAGCGGCCTTCAGAACTGTGTCTCCTTTTCCCTGGAACGGGATCTCTTCCCTCGGGATCTTATCATTTGTTCAACTCACTGATGTCCGGCCGTTCACAAACAACGTCAGGGACAGAACGTTCCGGGGAATGTCAGTTATAGAATGTCGGGGACAGAACGTTCCGCGAAACTCCTTGACCTGTCCATCACCTTTCCCACATATTCACTTCACCAACGTGATGTACTGTGCACGGGCACACTGTAACATTAATGGGGTGAGAGACGGAGGGTCCAATCACAGGAATGGGAACTAAAGGCATTGCCAGATCAGCTGAAATTGTTAGATATACCACATTCTCAATCCACCTCACAGAACCAGCCCAGACACCATCAACCCAGAGGAGATATCTGTTCACGGTGGAACACTGTGCAGAGCAGGCCAGTGTACTGCTCAGTACAACCCAGCAATCGATCCAGAGTGGAACACTGTGCAGATTCATCCATTGAACTGGTCAATGCAATGGGCAATCTGTCCAGAGTGAAACACTGCACAGATCCTGTCAGAGCACATACCTTCAAACGCAGAATAGACATCTGTCCAGTATGGGAAGCCGGGATAGAGAAAGAAAAGCTGCAGATGTTGGAATCCAAAGTAGACAGGCAGGAAGCTGGAAGAACACAGCAAGCCAGGCAGCATCAGGAGATGGTGAAGTCGTCTGTTCAGTTGTAACAATTCTGCAAAAGTCCCGAAGGAGAGCTAAACCCGAAACGTGTACTTCTACACTTCCAGATGCTGCCCGGATTGCTGTGTTCCTCCAGCAAGTATTCAGCAGGGGAAGCAGAGCAGACAACACCCGTGCACTGATTTATAAAGTCGGACTAGACATCTGTCCAGAACCGGGATCTGTGCACATCACAGCAGTGTATTGATCTATAAAACCGGGCTGGATATCTATCCAGCATCGGGAGCTGTGCATATCACAGCAGTGCATTAATCTACAAATCCAGACTAGATATCTGTCCAGCACGTGGAGATGCGCAGACCGCAGCAGTTCATTGATCTATAAACCCGGACTAGATATCTATCCAGCACGGGGATCTATGCAGAACACAGCAGTGCACTGATCTATAAACCCGGACTGGATATCTTTCCAGCACCGCAAGCGAAACAGAATACAGCAGTGTATTGATATATAAACCTGGACTAGATATCTGTCCGGCACCTGAGCTATGCAGAACACAGCAGTGCATTGATCTATAAACCAGGAATAGATATCTGTCCAGCACCAGGAACTGTGCAGATTACAGCAGTGCATTCATCTAAATCCAGGTCTAGATGTCTGTCCAACACGGGGAATTACGCAGAATACAGCAGTGCATTGATCTATACACCCAGACTAGATATCTGTCCAGTGCGGGAATATGTGCAGACCGCAGCTGTGCATTGATCTATAAACACGGATGAGATATTTTTGCAGCATGGGGAACTATTCAGAACACAGCAGTTCATTGATCTATAAAACCAGGACTAGATATTTGTCAAGCACCGGGAGCTATACAGACAACAACAGTGAATTGATACATAAACCCGGACTAGATATCCGCCCAGCCGGGGAGCTATGCAGAAGACAGCAGTGCATTGATCTATAAACCGGAATTAGATATCTGTCCAACACCGGGAGCTATGCAGACCACAGCAGGGCACTGATCTATAAACCCGGTCTAGATATCTGTCCAGCACGGGGAGTTGTGCAGACTACATCAGTGCATTGATCTATAAACCCGGACTAGATATCTGTCCAGCACAGGGAGCTGTGCAGACTACAGCAGTGCATTGATCTACAAACCTGGACTAGACATCTGTCCTGCACGGGGAGGTGTGCAGACCACAGCAGTGCATTGATCTATAAATCCGGACTCTATATCTGTCCAGCACGGGGAGATGTGCAGACCACAGCAGTGCATTGATTTCTAAACCCAGGCTAGATATCTGTCCAGCACGGGGAACTACGCAGAACACAGCAGTGCATTGATCTATTAACCCGGACTTGATAGCTGTCCAACGCGGGAAGATGTGCAGACCGCAGCTGTGCATTGATCTATAAACACGGATGAGATATTTGTCCAGCACGGGGAGCTATTCGGAACACAGCAGAGCATTGATCTATAAACCCAGACGAGATATCTGTCCAGCACCGGGAACTGTGCAGATCACAGCAGTTCATTGTTCTATAAAGCCGGAGTAGATATCTATCCAGCATGGGGAGCTATGCAGAACACAGGAGTGCATTGATATATATTCGTCCAGCACCGTGAGCTATACAGAATACAGCAGTACATTGATTTAGAAACCCAGTTTAGATATCTGTCCAGCAGCCGGAGCTGTGAAGACGGCAGCAGGGCATGGATCTATAATCCCGGACGAGATATCTGTCCATAACCGAGAGCGATGCAGAACACAGCAGTGCATGATCTATAATCCCGGACGAGGTATCTGTCCACCACAGGGAACTACGCAGGAGACAGCAGTGCATTGATCTATTAACCCGAAATGAGATATTTGTCCAGCAGAGGGAGCTATGCAGAATACAGCAGTTCAATGATCTATAAACGCGGACGAGATATCTGTCCAGCACCGGAAACTGTGCAGATCACAGCAGTTCATTTATTTATAAACCTAGACTTGATATGTGTCCAGAACGGGGAGCTATGCAGAACATAGCAGTGCATTCATCAATTAGCCGGACTAGATATCTGTCCAGCATGGGGAGATATGCAGAACACAGGAGTGCATTGATGTATAAACCCGGATTAGATATATGTCCAGCACCGGGAGCTGTACAGACCGCAGCAGTGAATTGATCTATAAACCCAGATTAGATATCTGTCCAGCACTGGGGGGCTATTCAGACCAAAGCAGTGCACTGATGTATAAATGCGGAGTAGAAATCTGTCCAGCACGGGGAGCTATGCAGAGCACAGCAGTGCATTAATCTACAAACACGGTTTAGACATCTCCCCAGCACCGGGAGCTAATGAACACCACAGCAGTGCATGATCTATAAACCCGGATTAGGTATCTGTCCAGCACCGGGCGCTATGCAGAACACAGCAGTGCACTGATCAATATACACAGACTAGACATCTGTCCGGCAACGTGAACTGTTCTGACCACAGCAGGGCATTAAGGTATAAACCTGGATTCGATATCTGTCCAGTGCGGGGAGCTATGCAGACAACAGCAGTGCTTTGAACTATAAACCCGGATTAGATATCTGTCCAGCACCCGTTGCTATTCCAACCACAGCAGTGCATTGATCTATAAACCCAGACTCGATATCAGTCTGGCACCAGGGACAGTGCAGACCACATCAGTGAATTGATGTGTAAACCAAGATTCGCTATCTGTCCAGGACTGGGAGCTATGCAGAACACAGCGGTGCATTGATCTAAAAACCAGGATTAGATATCTGTCCAGCACGGGGAGTTGTGCAGGCCACAGCAGTGCAGTGATCTATAAACCCGGACTAGATATCTGTCCAGCACGGGGTGCTATGCAGAACACAGCAGTGCATTGATCTAAAAACCAGGATAAGATATCTGTCCAGCACGGGGAGCTGTGCAGACAACAGCAGTGCATTGATGTATCAACCCAAATTAGATATCTGTTCAGCACCGGGAGCGGTGCAAACCACAGCAGTGCATTGATCTATAAATCCGGAATAGATATCTTTCTAGCAGCGGGAACTATGTAGACCACAGCACAGCATTGATCTATAAACCCGGACGAGATATCTGTTCTATACTAGGAGCTGTGCAGACCAAAGCAGTGCATTGAAATATAAAACCGGATTAGATATCTGTCCAGCCCGGGGAGCTGTATGGATCACAGCAGTGCATTGATATATAAACTTGGATTAATTATCTGTCCAGCACGGGGAGCTAAGCAGACCACAGCAGTGCATAGATCGACAAACCCGGAACAGATATCTGTCCAGCACCAGGAGCTATGCTGACCACAGCAGTGCATTGATCTATAAACCCGGATTAGACATCTGTCCAGCACGAGGAATTGTGCAGACCACAGCAGTACTTTGAAGTATAAACCCGAATAAGTTATCTGTCAAGCAAGTGGTGCTGTAGACATCACAGCAGTTCATTGATCTATAAACATGGACGAGATATCTGTCCAGCAACGGTTGCTATGCCGACTGCAGTAGTGCATTGATCGATAAACCCGGACGAGATATCTGTCCAGCACCGGGAGTTGTGTAGATTACAGCAGTGCATTGATCTATAAACCCACGCTAGATATCTGTCCAGCACGGGGAGCTGTGCAAACGGCAGCAATGCATTAATATATGAACTCGGATTAGATACCAGTCCAGCACTGGGAGCTATGCAGAACACACCAGTGCATTGATTTATCATGCCAGACGTGATATCTGGCCAGCACCGGGAGCTATGCAGAACACAGCAGTGCATTCATCTATAAACCCGGGCTCGATATCCGTCAGCACGGGAAGCTGTGCAGACCACAGCAGTGCATTGATCTATGAACCCAGATTTGATATCTGTCCAGCAGCGGGAGCTATGCAGACCACAGCAGAGCCTTGATCTCTAAATCCTAACTAGATATCTGTCCTGCACGGGGAGCCGTGCAGACCACGGCAGTGCATTGATCTATAATCCCGGGCTACCTATCTGTCCAGCACGGGTGGCTATGCAGAACACAAGAGTTCATTAATCGAAAACCCGGACGAGATGTCTGTACAGCACGGGGAATTATGCAGAACACAGCAGTGCATTGAACTGTTAAGCCAGAGTAGCTATCTTTCCAGCACAGAGAGCTATGCAGAACACAGCAGTGCATTGATCGTTAAAACCGGACAAGATATCAATACTGCACCGGGAACTGAGCAGTGTATTGATCTGTAAAACCGGATTAGAGATCTGTCCCGCACGGGGAGCTATGCAGAGCACAGCAGTTCATTGATCTATAAACCCGGGCTCGATATCCGTCAGCACGGGAAGCTGTGCAGACCACAGCAGTGCATTGATCAATAAATTCAGACTGGATATCTGTCCAGCACGGAGAGGTGTGCAGACCGCAGCAGTGCACTGATCTATAAACCCGGATTAGATATCTGACCAGCACCGGGAGCTGTGCAGAACACAGCAGTTCATTGATCTATAAACCCGGACTAGAAATCTATCCAGCACCGGGAGCTGTGCAGATCACAGCAGTGCATTGATTTATAGACCTACGCTCAATACCTGTCCAGCACCGGGAGCTGTGCAAACGGCAGCAGTGCATTGATCTATAAACTCGGATTGGATATCAGTCCAGCACCGGGAGCTCTGCAGAATACAGCAGGGCATTGATTTATCATGCCTAACTTGATATCTGGACAGCACGCGGAGCTATGCAGGCCACAGCAGTGCATTGATCTATAAACCCGGATTAGATATCTGTCCAGCACCGGGAGAAATGCAAACCACGGCAGTGCATTGATCTATAACCCCAGACTTGACATCTGTCCAGCACTGGAAACTGTGCAGACCACAGCAGTGCATTGATCTATGAACCCAGATTTGATATCTGTCCAGCAGCGGGAGCTATGCAGACCACAGCAGAGCCTTGATCTCTAAATCCTAACTAGATATCTGTCCTGCACGGGGAGCCGTGCAGACCACGGCAGTGCATTGATCTATAATCCCGGGCTACCTATCTGTCCATCACGGGTGGCTATGCAGAACACAAGAGTTCATTAATCGAAAACCCGGACGAGATGTCTGTACAGCACGGGGAATTATGCAGAACACAGCAGTGCATTGAACTGTTAAGCCAGAGTAGCTATCTTTCCAGCACAGAGAGCTATGCAGAACACAGCAGTGCATTGATCGTTAAAACCGGACAAGATATCAATACTGCACCGGGAACTGAGCAGTGTATTGATCTGTAAAACCGGATTAGAGATCTGTCCCGCACGGGGAGCTATGCAGAGCACAGCAGTTCATTGATCTATAAACCCGGACTAGAAATCTATCCAGCACCGGTAGCTGCGCAGATCGCAGTAGTGCATTGATCAAAAACCCAGATTAGATATCTGTACAGCACGGGAAAGAATGCAGAACACAGCAATGCATCGATCTATAAACCCAGACTAGATATCTGTCCAATACCGAGAGCTATGCAGACCACAGCACAGCATTGATCTCTAAACCCGAACTAGAATTCTGTTCTGCACGGTGACCTGTGCAGACCACGGCTGTGCATTGATCTATAATCCCGGACTACCAATCTGTCCAGCACGGGTGGCTATGCAGAACACAAGAGTTAATTGATCTATAAACCCGGACTAGATTTTTGTACAGCACGGGGAACTATGCAGAACATAGAGGTGCATTGATCTGTTAAGCCAGAGTAGCTATCTTTCCAGCACTGAGAGCTATGCAGACCACAGCACTGCACTGACATATAAAGCGGGACAAGACATCTGTCCAGCACGGGGAGCTGTGCAGACCACAGCAGAGCATTGATCTATTAAACCGGACCAGTTATCCGTCCAGCACGGGGAGCTGTGCAGTCCACAGCAGTGCATTGATCTATAAACCCGAACTAGATATCTGTCCAGCATGGTGAGTGCTGCAGATCACAGCATTGCAATGATCTACAAACCCGGATTAGATATCTGTCCAGTAGCAGGAGTTATGTAGATCACAGCAGTGCATTGATCTATAAACCCGAGCTCGATATCAATTCAGAACCGGAGCTATGCAGAGCACAGCAGTTCATTGATCTATAAACCCGGACGAGATATCTGTCCAGCACCGGGAGCTATGCAAACCACAGCACTGCATTGATCTATAAACCCGGATTAACTATCTGTCCCGCACCGGGAGCTATGCAAATCACAGCAGTGCATTGATCAGTAAACCCGGACTAGATATCTGTCCAGCACGTGGAGCTGTACAGACCGCAGCAGAGCATTGGTCTGTAAACACGGACTAGATATCTGTCTAGCACCGGAATCTGTGCAGAATACAGCAGTGCAAAGATGTATTAAACCTGACTAAATATCTATCCAGCGTCGGGAGCTATGCACATTACAGCAGTGCATTGATCTATTAACCTGGACTTTATATCTGACCAGCACCGGGAGCTATGCAGATCACAGCATTGCATTGATCTTTTAACCCAGACTCTTTATCTGTCCTGCAGCGGGAGCTGTGCAGGTCACAATAGTGCACAGATCTATAAATCGGACTAGATATCTGTCCAGCACGGGGAGCTGTGCAGACCGCAGCAGTGCATTGATCTATAAACCCAGATTAGATATCTGTCCAACACCGGGAAATGCGTAGATCACAGCAGAGCATTGATTTATAAACGCAGACTTGATATCTGTCCAGCACGGGGAGCTATGCAGTTCATAGCAGTGCATTAATCTATAAACCAAGACTAGATATCTGTCCAGCACGGGGAGCTATGCAGACCACAGCAGTGCATTGATCTATAAACCAGGATTAGATATCTGTCCAGTAGCGGGAGCTATGAAGACCACAACAGTGCTTTGATCTATAAACCCGGACTAGATATCATTCCAGCACCGGGAGCTGTGCAGATCACAGAAGTGCATTGATCTACAAACTCGGACTGGAGAACTGTCCAGCATGGGAGCTATGCAGACCACAGCAGTGCATTGATCTATAAGCCCGGACTAGATATCTTTCCAGCATGAGGAAATATGTAGAACATAGCAGCGCATTTATCTATAAACCCGCACTAGATATCTGTCCAGCACGGATAGCTGTGCATACCACAGCAGTGCATTGATCTATTAAAACGGAATAGACATCTGTCCAGCACCAGGAACTATGCAAATCACAACAATGCATTGATATATAAACCCGGACTAGATATCTTTCCAGTTTGAGGAACTGAGCAGAACACAGCAGCGCTTTGATCTACAACCCCCCACTAGATATCTGTCCAGCACTGGGATCTGTGCAGATCACAGAAGTGTAAAGATCCATTAATCCAGACGAGATATCTGTCCAGCATCTGGAGCTATGCAGATCACAGTAGTGCATAGATCTGAAAACCACACTTGATATCTGTCCAGCACGGGCAGCTGTGCAGACCGCAGCAGTGCCTTGATCTATAAACCCGGTTTAGATATCTGTCCAGCACGGGCAGCTGCGCAGGACATGGCAGTTCATTGATCAATAAATCCGGACTAGATATCTGTCCAGCACGGGGAGATATGCAGACCATCGCAGTGCATTGACCTATAAACCCAGTCTAGATATCTGTCCAGCATGGGGAGCTATGCAGACAACAGCAGTGCAGTCGTCTATAAACCCGGACGAGATATCAGTCCAGCACTGGGAACTGTACAGACCACAGCAGTGCATTGAAGTATAAACTCTGATTAGATATCTGTCCCGTGTGGGGAGCTGTGCACACCACACAAGTGCATTGATTTTTGAACTCAGACTAGATACCTGTCCAGCACCGGGAGCTGTGCAGATCACAGCAGCGCATTGATGTATAAACCCGGACTAGATATCTGTCCGGAACCGGGAACGTACAGACCACAGCAGTGCATTGATGTGTAAATCCGGATTAGATATCTGTCCAGCAGCAGGAGTAATGCAGAACAAAGCAGAGCAGTGATCTATTAACCCAGACTAGATATACATCCAGTATGGGGAGCTCTGCACACCACAGCAGTGGAATGATCTACAAACCCGAATTAGATATCTGTCCAGTAGCGGGATCTATGTAGATCACAGCAGTGCATTGATCTATAAACCCGGACAAGATATCTGTTCAGCACAGGGAGCTCTGCAGACCACAGCAGTGGAATGATTTAAAAACCTGGTTAGATATCTGTCCAGCAGCGGGAGCTATGCAAACTAAAGCAGAGCATTGATCTATTAACCCGGACTAGATATCCGTCTAGCACGGGGGGCTGTGCAGGTCGCAGCAGTGCATTGATCTATAAACCCGGAGTGGAGATCTGTGCAGAACCGGGAGCTATGCAGACCACAGCAGTGCATTGATCTATAAACTCGGACGAGATATCTGTCCAGCACGTGGAGCTATGCCGTACAGAGCAGTTCATTGATCTATAAAGCCGGACTGGATATCATTCCAGCATGAGGAACTATGCAGAACACAGCAGCGCACTGATCTATAAACCCGCACTAGATATCTGTCCAGCACAGGTAGCTGTGCAAACCACAGCAGAGCATTGTTCTAAAAACCCGGATTAGATATCTGTCCAGCACAGGGAGCTGTGCAGACCACAGCAGTGCATTGATATATAAACCTGCACTAGGTATCTGTCCAGCAGTGTGAGCTATGCAGGACACAGCAGTTCATTGATCGTTAAATCCGGACTAGATATCTTTCCGGCATGAGGAACTATGCAGGCCACAGCAGTGCATTGATCTATAAAACCGGATTAGACATCTGTCCAGCACCGGGAACTATGAAAACCACAGCAGTGCATTGATCTATTAACCCGGACTAGATATCTTTCCAGCTTGAGGAACTGTGCAGAACACAGCAGCGCATTGATCTATAACCCCCCACTAGATATCTGTCCAGCACTGGGATATGTGTAGATCACAGCAGTGCAAAGAGCTATTAATCCAGCCTAGATATCTGTCCAGCGGTGGGAGCGATGCACATCACAGCAGTGCATAGATCTATAAACCGGACTAGCTATCTGTGCAGCACGGCAGCTGTGCAGACAGGAGCAGTGCATTGACCTAAAAACCCGGTTTAGATATGTGTCCAGCACGGAGAGCTGAGCAGATCATCGCAGTTCATTGATCTCTAAACCCGGACTAGATGTCTGCCCAACACGGGGAACTATGCTTAACACAGCAGGGCATTGATCTGTTAAACCAGACTAGATATCTGTCCATCACGGGGGGCTATTCAGACCACAGCAGTGCTAAGATCAATAAACCCGGACTAGAAATCTGTCCAGCACCGGGAGCAGTGCAGATTGTATTAATATATTAATCCAGACTAGATATCTGTCCAGCAACGGGAGCTGTGAGGACCGCAGCAGTGCATTGACCAAAAACCCGGATTAGATATCTGATCAGCACGGGTAAGAATGCAGAACACAGCAGTGCATCGATCTATAAATCCGGACGAGTTATCTGTCCAGCACCGGGAGCAATACAGACCACAGCAGTGCACTCATCTATAAAGCCGGACGAGATATCAGTCCAGCACCGGGAACTGTACAGAACACAGCAGTGCCTTGATGTATAAACCCAGATTGGATATCTGTCCAGCACCTGGAGCTATGCAGACCACAGCAGCGCATTGAACTATAAATCCGGGTTAGACAGCTGGCCAGCAGCGGGAACTATGCAGACCACAGCAGGGCATTGATCTATAAACCTGGACTACATATCTGATCTGTATGGGCAGCTGTGCAGACCACAGCAGTGCATTGATCTATAAACCCGGATTAGATATCTGTCCCGCACCGGGAGCAATGCAGACCACAACTGTACATTGATCTATAAACACGGATTAAATATCTCTCCATCACCGGGAGCTTTGCAGCAAACGGCAGTGCATTGATATATAAATCTGAACTAGATATCTGTCCAGCACCAGAAGCAATGCAGACCACAGCAGTATATTGATCTATAAACCCGGACGAGATATCTGTCCAGCACGGGGAGCTATGCAGTACACAGCAGTGCATTGATCTATAAGACCGGACTAGATATCTATCCAGCACGTGGAGTTGTGCAGAGTACAGCAATTCATTGATCTATAAACCCGGACTGAATATACTTCCAGCATGAGGAACTATGCAGAACACAGCAGTGCAAAGATCTATAAACCCGGACTAGATATCTGTCCAGCACGGGAGCTGTGCAGACCACAGCAGTTCATTGATCAACAAACCCGGGCTAGATATCTTTCCAGGTTGAGGAACTATGCAGAACACAGCAGCGCATTGATCTATAACCCCCCATAAGATATCTGTCCAGCACCGGGATCTGTGCAGATCACAGCAGTGCAATGATCTATAAACCCGGACTACATATCTGTCCTGCAGTGGGAGCTATGCAGATTACAATAGTGCATAGATCTATTAACCGGACTAGATATCTGTTCAGCACGGGCAGCTGTACAGAACGCGGCAATGCATTGAACTATAAACCCTGCAGACCACAGCAGTGCTTTGATCTATCAACCCGGATTAGACAACTGTCCAGCAACCGGGAGCTTTGCAGATCACAGAAGGGCATTAAACTATAAACCAGGACTAGCTATCTGTCGAGCACGGGGAGCTATGCAGAACACAGCAGTGCATTCATCTATAAACCCGGATGTGTCCTGCAGCCGGAACTATGCAGATTACAGCAGTTCATTGATGAATAAACCCGGACTAGATATCTGTACAGCACCTGGAGCTTTGCAGACCATAGCAGTGTGTTGATAAATAAACGAGGACTAAATATCTGTCCAGCACGGGAGCTCTGCAGACCGCAGCAGTGCATTGATTTTTAAACCCGGCTTAGATTTCTGTCCAGCACGGGAAGCTGTGCAGGACATCGCACTTCATTGATCTATAAATCCCGACTTGATATCTGTCCAGCACTGGTCGCTATGCAGAACATAGCAGATCATTTATCTGCAAACCCGGACTAGATGTCTGTCCAGCAGGGGGAAGTATGCATAACACAGGGCATTGATCTGTTAAGGCTGACGAGATACCTGTCCAGAATTAGTGGTGCTGGAAAAGCACAGCAATTCAGGCAGCATTTCGGTCCTAGTGAAGGGCTTTTGCCCAAAACGTCGATTTTACTGCTCCTCGGATGCTGCCTGAACTGCTGTGCTCTTCCAGCACCACTAATCCAGAATCTGCTGTCCAGCATCTGCAGTCAATTGTTTTTACCTAGATATCTGTCCAGCACTGGGAGTTATGCAGACCACAGCAGTGCATTAATCGATAAATCTGGACTAGACATAGAACATAGAACATCGAACATAGAACAATACAGCACAGAACAGGCCCTTCGGCCCACGATGTTGTGCCGAACATTTGTCCTAGCTTAAGCACCCATCCATGGACATACCAATTGCCGCTTAAAGGTCACCAAAGATTCTGACTCTACCACTCCCACAGGCAGCGCATTCCATGCCCCCACCACTCTCTGGGTAAAGAACCCACCCCTGACATCTCCCCTATACCTTCCACCCTTCACCTTATATTTATGTCCCCTTGTAACACTCTGTTGTACCCGGGGAAAAAGTTTCTGACTGTCCACTCTATCTATTCCTCTGATCATCTTATAAACCTCTATCAAGTCACCCCGCATCCTTTGCCGTTCCAATGAGAAAAGGCCTAGCACTCTCAACCTATCCTCGTACGACCTATTCTCCATTCCAGGCAACATCCTGGTAAATCTTCTCTGCACCCTCTCCAAACTTCCACATCTTTCCTAAAGTGAGGCGACCAGAACTGCACACAGTACTCCAAATGTGGCCTAACCAAAGTCCTGTACAGTTGCAACATCACTTCACGACTCTTGAATTCAATCCCTCTGCTAATGAACGCTAATACACCATAGGCCTTCTTACAAGCTCTATCCACCTGAGTGGCAACTTTCAAAGACCTATAAACATAGACCCCAAGATCCCTCTGTTCCTCCACCTCACTAAGAACCCTACCGTCAACCCTGTATTCCGCATTCTTATTTGTCTTTCCAAAATGGACAACCTCACACTTGGCAGGGTTGAACTCCATCTGCCACACCTCAGCCCAGCTCTGCATCATATCCAAGTCCCTTTTCAGCCGACAACAGCCCTCCTCACTATCCACAACTCCACCAATCTTCGTATCATCTGCAAATTTACTGACCCACCCTTCGACTCCCTCATCCAAGTCATTAATAAAAATTACGAACAGCAGAGGACCCAGAACTGATCCCTGCGGAACTCCACTTGTAACTGGGCTCCAGACTGAATATATACCATCTACCACCACTCTCTGACTTCGACCGGTTAGCCAGTTTTCTATCCAATTGGCCAAATGTCCCTCTGTCCCATGCCTCCTGACTTTCCGCATAAGCCTACCATGGGGAACCTTATCAAATGCCTCACTAAAATCCATGTATACTACATCCACTGCTCTACCCTCATCCACATGCTTGGTCACCTCCTCAAAGAATTCAATCAGACTTGTAAGGCAAGACCTACCCTTCACAAATCCGTGCCGGCTGTCCCTAATCAAGCAGTGCCTTTCCAGATACTCACAAATCCGATCCCTCAGTACCTTTTCCATTACTTTACCTACCACCGAAGTAAGGCTAACTGGCCTGTAATTCCCGGGGTTATCCCTATTCCCTTTTTTGAACAGGGGTACAACATTCGCCACTCTCCAATCCCCGTGTACCACCCCCGTTGACAGTGAAGATGAAAAGATCATTGCCAACGGTACTGCAATTTCCTCTCTTGCTTCCCACATAATCCTAGGATATATCCCATTAGGCCCGGGGGACTTGTCTATCCTCAAGTTGTTCAAAATGTCCAACACATCTTCATTTCAAACAAGTATCTCCTCGAGCTTACCAGTCCGTTTCACACTCTCCTCTTCAACAATACGGTTCCTCTCATTCGTAAATATTGAAGAAAAGTACTCATTCAAGACCTCTCCTATCTCTTCTGACTCAATACACAGTCTCCCACTACTGTCCTTGATTGGACCTACCCTCGTTCTCGTCATTCTCATGTTTCTCACATACGCATAAAATGCCTTTGGGTTATCCTCGATCCAATCCGCCAGAGAATTTTCATGCCCTCTCTTGGCTCTCCTAATCCCTTTCTTCAGGTCCCTTCTGGCTATCCTGTATCCCTCCACTGCTCTGTCTGAACCCTGTTTCCTCAACCTTATGTAAGCCTCCTTCTTCCTCTTTACAAGACATTCAATCTCCCTCGTCAACCAAGGATCCCTCACACGACCATTTCTTTCCTGCCTGACCGGTACATACATATCAAGGACACGTCGTATCTGTTCCTTGAAAAAGTTCCACATTTCCACGACATCCTTCCCCGACAGCCTATGCTCCCAACTTATGCTCCTCAGATCCTGTCTTGCAGCATCGTAATTACCCTTCCCCCAGTTGTAAAACCTATCCCTGTTGCACGCACCTATCTCGCTCCATAACCAAGGTGAAAGTCACAGAATTGTGGTCACCATCACCAAAATGTTCACCCACTAACAAGCCCATCACTTGTCCCAGTTCATTACCGAGTACCAAATCCAAAATGGCCTCCCCTCTGGTCGGACAATCTACATACTGTGTTAGAAAAGCTTCCTGGATACACTGCTCAAACACCGCCCCATCCAATCTACTTGATCTAAAGAGCTTCCAATCAATATTTGGGAAGTTGAAATCGCCCATGACTACTATCCTGTGGCTTCTGCACCTTTCCAAAATCTGTTTCCAAATCTGTTTCTCCACATCTCTGCTGCTGTTGGGGGGCCTATAGTAAACACCCAACAAGGTGACTGCACCTTTCCTATTTCTGACTTCAGCCCATACTACCTCTAAAGGCAGATCCCCCTCGAAATGCCTTTCTGCAGCTGTTATACTATTTCTAATTAGCAACGCCACCCCCCCCCCTCCTTTTTTACCACCCTCCCTAATCCTACTGAAACATCTATAACCAGGAACCTCCAACAACCATTCCTGTCCCTCTTCTATCCACGTTTCCGTGATGGCCACAACATCGTAGTCCCAGGTACCTATCCACGTCTTAAGTTCACCCACCTTATTTCTGATACTCCTTGCGTTGAAGTATACGCACTTGAACCCATCTCTGTGTCCGCAAGTATTCCCTGTCAGTGCTACCTTCTTCACAGCCTCCCCACACACTTGGACATCCTGACAAACAGCTAGCCTACTTGCTGGACTACAAGTCCGGATCCCATCCCCCTGCCAAATTAGTTTAAACCCCCCCGAAGATAGCTAGCAAACCTACCCCCCAGGATATTGGTGTCCTTCTGGTTCAGGTGCAACCCGTCCTGCTTGTGCAGGTCCCACCTTCCCCAGAATGCAGTCCAATTGTCCAAATACCTGAAGCCCTCCCTCCTACACCATCCTTGCAGCCACGTGTTCAACTGCATTCTCTCCCTATTCCTTGCCTCACCGTCACGTGGCACCGGCAACAACCCAGAGATGACGACTCTGTCTGTCCTAGCTTTCAGCTTCCAGCCTAACTCCCTGAGCTCTTGAATGACCTCCCCACCTCTCTTCCTACCTATGTCGTTGGTGCCAACGTGCACCACGACTTCTGGCTGCACACCCTCCCCCTTAAGGATTCTGAAGACACGGTCTGAGACGTCACGGACTCTGGCACCCGGGAGGCAACAAACCATCCGAGAGTCTCGCCCATGCCCACAGATTCGCATGTCCGTCCCTCTAACTAGAGAGTCTCCTATAACTAGCGCTCTCCTCCTCACCCCCTTTCCCTTCTGCGTCTCAGAGCCAGACCTCACGCCACAGACCCGGTCACTGCAGCTTACCCCTGCTAGGCTGTCCCCCCCCCCACCAGTATCCAAAGCGGTATACCTATTGTTTAGGGGAATGACTACAGGGGATCCCTGCACTGCCTGCTTCCTCCCCTTCCCACCTCTAACTGTTACCCAGCTACCTCTGTTCTCTGGCGTAACTGTGTCCCTGTAGCTTCTATCTATCACCTTCTCAGCCTGTCGAATAATCCTCAGTTCATCCAACTCCAGTTCCAGTTCCCTAACTCGTTCTGTGAGGAGCAGAATCTGACTGCATTTCCTGCAGATGTAGTCGGCAGGAGTATCGGTGGTCACCCCTACCTCAAACATCCGGCAGGAGGAACATTCCACTGCCTGCGCTGCCATTACTCTACACTTCGTCTCCAAAGCAAGAACATTGAGTAGCTTACCTGTGAACTTTAAAGTTAGGTTAGAGGAGGAGGATGGGAGGGAGGCCCTACTGTGTAGGGCCTGGGGTATAGAACACACCCACTCAAATATCAATCACTTACCTTCCCGACCAGCTCTGCGCTTCAACCTCACTTCCGCCCAGCTCGCGCCGCTCTCTGCTGAGAAAAGACCGTTGGCGTCGAGGTAAGTTCGTTATATATCACTTACCTTACCGACCAGGTCTGCGCTCCAACCTCACTTCCGCCCAGCTCGCGCCGCTCTCTGCTGAGAAAAGACCGTTGGCGTCAATCCAGCACCGGGAGCTGAGCAGATCACAGCAGAGCATTGATCTATAAACCCGGATCAGTTATCAGTCCAGCACGGGGGGGCTATTCAGACCAAAGCAATGCATTGATCTATAAACCCGGACGAGAAATCTATCCAGCACCGGGAGAAGTGCAGATTGCAGCAGATCATTGATCTATTAATCATGACTAGATATCTGCACAGCATTGGGAGCTGTGAGGACCGCAGCAGTGCATTGATCAAAACCGATTAGATATCTGTTCAGCACGGGAAAGTGCGCAGAACACAGCAGTGCATTGATATATAAACCCGGACTAGTTATCTGTCCAACACTGGGAGCTATGCAGACCACAGCAGTGCACGGATTTATAAAGCTGGACGAGATATCAGTCACACACCGGGATCTGTACAGACTACCGCAGTGGATTGATGAATTAACCCAGATTAGATATCTATCCAGCACTGGGAGCTTTGAAGACCACAGCAGGGCATTGACTGTCAACCCGGACTAGATATCTGTCCAGCATGGGGAGCTACGCAGACCATAGCAGGGCATTGATCTATACACCTGGACTAGATATCTGTCCAGCACCTATAGCTGTTCAGACCGCAGCAGTGAATTGATCTAAAAAAACAGGATCAGATATCTGTCCAGCACCGGGAGCTGTGCAGACCACAGCAGTGCATTGATTTATGATCCCAGATTTGATATCTGTCCAGCACGGGAAGTGTGCAGACCACAGCAGTGCATTGTTCGATAAATCCGGACTAGATATCTGTGCAGCACCGGAAGCTGTGCAGAACACAGCAGTGCATTGATCTCTAAACGGAGTCCAGATATCTGTCCAGCAGCGGGAGCTGTGCAGACCACAGCAGTGCATTGAACTATAAACCCGGACTAGATATCTGTCCGGCACAGGGAGCTATGCAGACCACAGCGGTGCATTGATCTATAAAACCGGATTAGGTATCTGTCCAGCAGCTGGAACTCTGCACACCACAGCAGTGCATAGATCACTGGGAGCTATGCAGAACGCAGCAGTTCATTGATGAAAAAATCCGGAATAGATATCTGTCCAGCACTGGCAGCTGTGCAGATCACAGCAATGCATTGATGTACAAACCTGGACAAGAAACTTGTACAGCACAGTGAGCTATGCAGACCATAGCAGTGCGTTGATCTGTAAACGCGGACTAGATATCTGTCCAGCACCGGGAGCTGTGCAGAACACAGCCGTGCATTGAACTATAAACCCAGACTAGATATCTGTCCAGCACGGGGAGCAATGCAGACCACAGTAGTGCATTGATCTATAGACCTGGACTAGATATCTGCCTAGCACCGGGAACTGTGCAGACGACAGTAATGCATTGATCTATAAACCCAGTTTAGATATCTGTCCAGCACGCGGAGCTATGCAGACCACAGCAGTGGATTGATCTATAAACACGGACTATATATCTGTCCAGCACCGGGAGCTGTGCAGACCACAGGGGTGCATTGATCGATCAACCCAGACTATATATCTGTCCAGTTTTGCAGAACACAGCAGTTCATTGATCTGTAAACCCGGACTAGATATCTGTCCAGCACTGGGAAGTTATGCAGACCGCAGTAGTGCATTGATGTATAAACCCGGAGTAGGTATCTATCCAGCACCGCGGGCTCTGCAAACCGCAGCAGAGCATTGATCTATAAACTCGGACTAGATATCTGTCCAGCACGCGGAGCTGTGCCGACCATAGCAGTTCATTGATCTATAAACGCGGACTAGATATCTGTCCAGCACGGGGAGCTGTGCAGAACACAGCAGCGCATTTATCTATAAACCCGGACTAGATATATGTCCTGCACCGGGAGCTGTGCAGAACACAGCAGTGCATTGGTCTATAAACGCGGACTAGATATCTGTCTAGCACGGGGAGCTGTGCAGAACAAGCAGCGCATTGATCTATAAAACCGGACTAGATATATGTCCAGCACCGGGAGCTGTGCAGAACACAACAGTGCAGTGATCTATAAACCCGTATTAGACATCTGTCCAGCACGGGGAGCTATGCAGATAACAGCAATTCATTCATCTATAAACCGGAACTAGATATCTGTCCAGCACGCAGAATTATGCAGACCACAGCAGTGCAGTGATCTATAAACCTGGATTAGATATCTGTGCAGCTTATGAAACTATGCAGACCACAGCAGTGCATTGATATATAATCGTAGGCTAGATATCTGTCCAGCACAGAGAGCTATGCAGACCACAGCAGAGCATTGATCTATAAACCCGGATTAGATACCTGTCCATCACTGGGAGCTGTCCATCACTGGATATCTGTCCAGCATGGTAAACTACACAGTCCACAGCAGTGCATTGATCTATAAACCCGATCTATAAACCAGGAGCAGTTACCCTCCCAGCATGCAGGACAGTGTACCCCACCCCAGTGCATTGATCTGTAAACCAGGAGCAGTTACCCTCCCAACATGTAGGACTGTGTACACCATCCCAGTGAATTGCTCAGTAACATTGTGTTAGATCACTGCCCAGCGCGGGGAAACTTGCAGCCCATGCTGGAAGTGGCAGGATGTTCAGCTCCCATCCATTTACAGCCCCATATCTCCACTGTGCCATGACAAGGGGGTGCTATGGGTGTGAAATACAATGCCAGAGAATGATGGCGAGGGCATCAGTTTAAGTATCACCACATGGGAGGGGTTTGGAGTATACACAGAGAGGGGAAGATTGAGAGACAGTGTCATGGAAGGATGTATAGCCAGGTTTCAGAATGCTGAAATTAAGACAGTTAAATAGCATCCTGTAACATGAGCCAGTATTCATTAAGTGTTGCCAAGAGATTGTCTGCACGAGGCTGAGCTAGTTTCCTGGTGCTATCTTATCGAACTCACCTCATTAACTATCCACCCCACCCCATGGTGTCCCTCTCATTCAATACCTCCAGATTCTCCCACCCATCATGGCTGGAGGTGCCCACTATCGCCCGGGTACCCCTGCATATTCCGTGATCCCTGGCACTGGGTCCATCTTTAAAAGGCCAATGGGCATGCGGTTGAGCTTTCTCAGTGTGGAACTGCCCTGCACAATTTACCTCGAGCATAGCTGTGAAGGAGCAATTCTACCACGCTTTGTCGACAGGGGCACGGAGGTCCTGGTGGATAGGCTCGTACAGAGGAGGGAAATTCTCTTCTCCAGGGAGAGGTCACACCACCAGACCAACCGAGCATGGTCGGAGCTCACCACCCAGCTCAGTGTTGTGTCTGCGGTCTGAAGAAATGTCCAGCAACACAGGACAAGCATCAATAACCTTCCCCGCTCTGTCAGGATAAGGGTCACCGTGTTGTCTCTGCTCCCTCACACTCACTGTCTATCTATTATTGCACCTTCACCCGAACAAGCCTCATGCTCCACCACTCGTACTGCAGTGCCTTCCCTCTCTCTCTCGCTCTTCACTATTCTACCCGCCCCCGCCCCACACACACACACTAATAATACTGCATGGATACAACACAATGGACTGACTCCCTTTGGACCCCTCACCATATCTTCCGCCACCCCCACCTACACCAGCACCAGCAGCAGGTCCACCCACTCCCACCCACACTCCCTCCCTCCCCTTCTCCCACTCCAGGTGATTCAGCCAGGAGTAGGACAGAAAGGCACAAACCGGGTGGCGGAGTGCCCGATATCCGTTCCCTCACCCCACCTCCCCCTGCCATGTGGGGAGGACACTGGTACTGCGAGAGAGGACCAGGGCACCTCGTGTGGAGATTCTGAACTATTCACGTCCCACCAACCCAGTAAGGAGTAATGTTCACTGAAGGGCAATTCTCACTTTAAACCCACTGGCTGTTCCCCCGGCAGAACTCAGAAGCCGTGGCCCTGATGCCATCTCCCTTTTATGTCGAGCTGATATAAATGGCATCCCCACGGTCTTGGTGGGCAGGAGGGTGGGCTCACAGCACATCATCTCCCCCACCTCCCAGGAAGGGAGCACGGGGGCTCCCTCCTCCACCTCCTCCTGTAAATAGCCGAGATCCTGAAACTAATCTGAAATATTTATTGCTCTCCCCACTTGTCCTGACATCTTCAATAATCTGGGCGCATACACAGCCACGGGCTTCTGCTCCTGCACTCGCTTTATAACGGTTTTATAATGTCTTCTAATGTCTTCCTTCCAAAGTACATCATCTCACACTGTTCTACATTGATTCCCATCTCCATAAACCTGAACACTACAACAACAGATCACTGACCTGTTAGAGTTCCACACGTATCTCCAGAAACTTTGTAATGCTTCCAGTTTTGGTGCCATCTATAAACATTGAGTTGAAGCTGGCGGTGTTGGAATGGGGTGTACTTTGTTAAAAACCTTGTATTGTGCGATTGTTAACTTTGTACACACTTTGAGATTGTCGCAGGGACACAGGCGCACGGAACAACTGAAATCCTGCCACACTCACTCGTGTGAGCAAGTTAATACTTACACCATCGCACAGAGTGAGTCAAATAATGACATTCTGTCAACGGAGTAACAGAACGTCTAGCGCACACCAGACAGAGTGAACGAGGTTTTGACGAAGCACAGACCAAGAGGAATCCTGGCAGGCTCCCTTTATCTGCATATCATCAGAGTATTTGTGTGAAATTGTGAGTCTGTGTTGGGTAGTTCCAACAGTCTGTGTTGTTTAACCTGATACAATATCACCCTCTGCTGGGCTCCCCACGCCACTGCATAATCATTGGCAGAGGGGGAAAACCAAAAGGGGTTCATTCAGGGGTGGGAGGAGGCAGCAGCTCACAGCACCATCAATTGATGTACTGATCAAAATGTCTTTCAAACTTTGTAACTGTGTCCGCTCCCATCACTTCCACAGGAAGTTCATTCCACACACAAACTACCCTCAGTGTAAAACAAAGGTGCTTTTCATGTCTTTTTAAAACATTTCTCCTCTCATTATAATATATCCCCCTCGTCTTGAATACCCCATCCTATTTAAAAGAGAACAGCCAATCAACTTATCTCCACCTCTCATGATTTTATAATCTTCTATGACCTCTCAAGCTTCTTCTGTCCAGTGAAACACGTACCAGCCTAACAAGTCTACTTTTATAACTCAAACCCTCTGTTCCTGACAATATCCTGGTAAATCTCTTCCGAACCCTCTACACCTCAACAATATACTCCCTATAACAGGGTAAGCAGAACTGGACACAGTATTCCAGAAGAGTACCATTATTTAAGAAAGATGATAAGGACAAGCCAGCGGACTAGAGACTGGTGAGCCTGAAGTCAGTGGTGGGCCAGTTGTTGGAGGGAATCCTGAGCGACAGGATATGCATGTATTTGAAAAGGCAAGGACTGATCCGGGATAGTCAACATGGCTTTGTGCCTGGGAAATCATGTTTCTAGGACTTATTTGACTTTTTTGAAGAAGCAAAAAAGACGATTGATGAGGGCAGAGCAATGAACATGATCTGTATGGACTTCACTAAGGCGTTCGACAAGGTTCCCCATAGGAGAGTGATTAGCAAGATTAGATTGCATGGAATAGAGGGAGAACTAGCCATTTGGATACAGAACTGGCACCACGGTAAAAGACAGAGGGTGGTGGTGGAGGGTTGTTTTTCAGATTGGAGGTCTGTGACCAGTGGAGTGTCACAAGGATCGGTGCTGGGGCTGCTACCTTTAGTCATTTATATAAATGATATGGATATGAACATAGGAAGTATTGTTAGTACGTTTGCAGACGACACCAAAATTGGATGTGGAGTGAACATCGAAGAAGGTTACTTCAGATTACAACGAGATATTGTTCAGCTGATCCAATGGGCTGAGGAGGGGCAGATGGAGTTTAATTTAGATAAATGTGAGGTGTTACATTTTGAGAAAGCAATGTGCGGCAGGACTTATGCACTTAATGGTAAGATCCTAGGGACTGTTGCTGAACACAGAGACCTTGGAGTGCAGGTTCACAGCTGCTTGAAAGTATAGTCGCAGGTAGATAGGATAGTGAAGAAGGCGTTTGGCATGTTTTCCTTCATTTTTCGGAGTATTGAGTACAGCAGTTGGATGGTCATGTTGCAGCTGTACAGAACGTTGGTTAGACCACTGTTGGAATATTGCATACAATTCTCGTCTCCTTCCTATCGGAAGGATGTTGTGAAACTTGAAAGGATTCAGAAAAGATTTACAAGAATGTTGTCAGAGGTGCAGAATTTGAGCTGTGGGGAGAGGCTGAACAGTCTGGAGGTGTTTTCCTTGAGCGTCGAAGGCTGAAGGGATGAACTCATAGAGGTTTTCAAAATTATGGGGGACATGGATAGCGTAAAGAGACAAAGTCTGTTCCTTGGAGTGGGAGAGCCCAGAACTAGTGGGCATTGGTTTTGGGTGAGAAGAAAAAGATATAAAGGCGACTTAAGGGGCAACGTTTTCACGCAAAAGGGGGTATGTGTATGGAATAAGCTGCCAGAGCTGGTACAATTGCAACATTTAAAAGGCATCTAGAAGAGTATATGAATACGAAATATAAAGAGGGATATTGGCCAAGTGCTAGTAAATGGGACAAGATTAGGTTGGGGTATCTCGTCGGCATGGACGAGTTGGATGAAAGGGTCTGTTTCCCTGCTGTACATCTCTGTGACTCGATGGCTCTAAGAGACCTCGCCAACGTTCTGTACAACCTCAACAGAACGTCCCAACTTCTATTCCCAAAGCTCTCATCAATGAAGATAAGTATGGTAAATGCCTTCATGACCACCTGCTCAATATTTGATGCAAACTTGAGAAAAATATACCTGAACGCAAGTCTCTTTGTTCCACAATACTATCAAATACTATAGTTTTAATTCCATATTGTCACAGTGTATCAGAAGAGGCTGATGAACAAAAATACAGGAGAATCATGTTGCAGATTTAGGGGCTATTGCTGAATGTCTGGAGTGTCCCTACTTCTGAGCTCAATAGTTTAGATTCGAACCCCACATAGATGTTTCATTATATGTCTGAATGCATTGATTAAATTGATTTCATAATTGTAACTTGATGGAGAAGGAAGAGGTTTTCAGTATTGGATGTCAGAACTTAGTCCCAGGATGACTGAAAGCGATTCGTGATGACTGGAGTCACATTTGCACTTTCTAGACGTTTATGAAAGCATGAGGGCATGGACATGTTGAATAGTCAAAGTATTTTCCTCAGAGTAAGGGAGTCCAAAACTAAAGGGTACAGGTTTAGGGTGAGACAGGACAAGTTTGAAAAGGAACCTAAGGAGCAATTTTTCACACAGAGGGTGGTGACTGTATGGAATGAGCTGCCAAAGGAAGTGATGGAGGTTGGTAAACTTACAACATTTAAAAGTAATCTGGATGGGGATAGCAATAGGAAGGTTTAGAAGGTTATGGACCAAATGTTGGCAAATGAAACTAAATAAATTGAGGACATCTGATTGGTACGAAGAGTTGGACAAGATTGTCTATTTCCGTGCTGTACATCTCTATGATTCTTTGATCCAATTGATCGAGATGTCTTTGCAATCTTATATAGCCTTCTTCACTCTCCACTGTACAACTAATCTTGGTGCCATCCATAAAGTTGCTAACAATGCCTTCTGTAATTCTCATCTACAATATTGGTATAAACGACAACAAAAAGTGGATCCAGCACCAGTCCCTTTTTAACATCTGCTCCAATTTTGCATGCTTTATGGTTTACAGTATCGGAAATGTCTACCCAGGAGTGCAGTGAAGGCTGCGTCTGATAAATACTTTACTGAACAGAATCAATGAGAATGTGGGATAGGTTTGGGGGCAAAATTGTCTATGTCTGTTCCTATTTGATGTGCCCTTATTTCTCAAAAGAGGAGGTGATTTGATATGAGGTTAACATAATTTAAATTTCAGCCCCCACCCCCCCCCCCCCATTTAAAACTCAGATAATGATGTTCCTTTCTCCTTCGTGTTGTGTTGACTGTGGTGTTCTCATCCCCAGAGAAAAGGGAAGACTGGGACATTAAAGATATTCAAGGCTGAACTTGACTGACCATTGATAAACAGGAGAATCAATGTTACAGGAAAAGGATGCAAATCCACAATCAGACCAGCCACCATGTTTCTAAATTTAGCAGCCGGCTAGAGGGGCCGAATGGCCAACAGATGTTTCCAACCCATTTGGTGTTCTCTCAATTCACCCCCGAGGCTGTTGCAGAAGAAAAGTAAGTTCCCATTCTGCCACTCAGAATTGCTGCAATGTGTCAGGAGAAGATTACTCTGCCTCTCTAAGGAGTTACACAGGAATAGAGTGAAGTATTCAGTCACGGAGTCATACAGATATACAGCACAGGAGCAGACCCTTCGATCTAACTCATCCATGCCGTCCAAAATCCTGAAAACATTCTAGTCTCTTTTGCTAGCATCTGCACCATGTCCCTCAAAACCTTTCCTTTCCATATACGTATCTAGTTGCCTTTTAACTACTGTAATTGTGTCAACCTCCACCACTTCCTTGGGAGGCTCATTCCATACACGCACCACCCTCTTTGTGAAAACGTTGCCTCTTTGGTCCCTTTTAAATCTTTACCCTCTCACCGTAAGCCTATGCATTCTAGATTTATTCTCCTCCAGGGGAAAAGGCCTTGCCTATTTAACCTATCCATGCCACTCAGAATTTTATAAACCTCTAAAAGGTCACCCCTCCACGTTTATTTTAAAGTGTAGTAACTGTGGCAATTTTTCCACACAGCACAAACATCCAAAAATGAAATTAATGATAAAGAATATCTGTATTGGAGACGTTGTTAAAATGAGACATGTTAATCATGCCAGTAAGAAATCTCCCCTCCCCCTCAATACATGTCTGGGAGAATTTGAGCTTCTGATTGAGAGAGCAGACTAGATTAATTGCTCCATCAGAAAGGTAGCATATTTGACCGTATAGCATTTGACTCGAATGTTAGTCTATATTTTGTGCTATTTTTTTAAACTCTCAGGGGTCAGGATCATTGACAGTGAGACCTCAACCTGCTGATCTGACAAACGAATGGCCCTAATGGAGTATTGCTGAGCTCACAAACACCGTGACAACCGGCAATACTGCACAGGAGGAGGCCATACAACCATTCTATGCTGTTTTACAAGAACATGGGAGCTCTGATTAGCTAAGTGGAAATATAGAGTCGAGGTAATTACTTATTTTCAGTCTGGAAAGCTGTAAGTATTGGAATTCCTCAGGAATCAGTGTGAGGTCATCAACAGTTTACTATCTAGATTAATGATTTGAATGAAGGGGTTGAATGTATCTGAGCTCAGTTTGTTCATACACCAGGATAGTCATTCAATAAGATGACGAGAGGAGATAGAGCGTCTGCATGTGATACAGACAAGGGAGTGGAGTGAGTAATACTTCAGCAAATAAGCAGTACAATGTGCGTGATGCGAAGTTTTTGTTTTGGGGAAAGATAAAACAAGAGTAAACTCGTTAAATGAAGAGAGAATACATAACTCGGTCGTACAGAGGAATGTGCCTGGTACATGACTGTCCTGGTACATGACTCACATCAAGTCAGTCTGAAAGTGCAGCAAGTGATTTGGAAGGTGAATGGAATTTTATTTTATTTTTTGCCAGGGGTATAACGTATGATGTTAAGGATGTTTTACTGCATCTTCACGTGCCATTGCAGAGACCACATCTGAAGGCATGATGTTATGAATGAGTGACAAATTAGATCTGAGAATGAGAGATGTTCTTATTGATCATTTAAGACCTTGAGGAGAGTGTAACTGGTGAATACTTAATGGATATTTCATCTTATATGGGAGAATGGACGTGGGGAAGTAATGTAAGAATGAGATGCATTTGTTTTAACACAGATAATGTGAAGATATTAAACATTTTATTATAAAATTAAATGGGCAAATATAAACTTATCTTCAAATTAAGTGGGGACATGTTTTATGAAGAAAATGGTTCTGTGTCTGCCAGCAGTAACGATGCACCTATATGGAGCAGGGAGTATGACACAGTACAGTTCGGACAATGTGCAAGGAGACCTCACGTGGTCCAGTTTGGGATCTGAAAAAATTCTTGTGTGATTCAACTCAAAGTGTAAGAAATTGCAACCTTCCTGAGAAGGAACGTTCTCTCTTGCCTTGTTTCCCATCACAACAATGTGTGAGAGCTAAAAACAACATAGTCATCTGTACCACTCTGGAGGATTCATGATGAGGATATTTTGGAATCTCCCACTGTCTGCAGCAATGTGAATTCAACCAAATCCTAACGGAAAGATATTGTGAAACTTGAAAGGGCTCAGAAAAGATTTACAAGGATGTTGCCAGGGTTGGACGATTGGAGCTATAGGGAGAGGCTGAAACGGTTGGGTTTGTTTTTCCTGGAGTGTTGGACGCTTAAGGGTGACCTTACAAAGATTTACAAAATTATGTGGGGCATGGATGCGGAAATAGGCAAAGTCGTTTCGCTGGGATCGGGGAGCCTATAACTAGAGGGCATAGGTTTAGGGTGAGAGGTCAAAGATATAAAAGAGACCTAAGGGGCAACGTTTTAACACAGAGGGTGGTACGTGTATAGAATGAGCTGCCAGATGAAGTGGTGGAGGCTGGTACAATTGCAACATTTAAGAGGCATTTGGATGGGTATATGTATAGGAAGGGTTTGGAGGGATACGGGCCGGGTGCTAACAGGTGGGACTAGATTGGGTTGGGATATGTGGTCGGCATGGACGGGTTGAACCGAAGAGTCTGTTTCCATGCTATGACTCGATGACTCTAAATCCCATTGGATCCCATTGCCAACAGCTTGTTTGAGCAGGATAACTTCAACAGCTGAATACTATTTAGAACAATTTCATTTTCTTTTCCCTTTTGTCGTGAGCTCAACTAATATTTAGACAACATTCTTTCAAGTTTGCACTCTGCAGACAGTGTGTTTTTTAGTTTGTCATCAAACATGTGCAGACGTGTTTTTTTGTGTGTGTGCGTGTATGCGCGAATATTTTGAGAAAGAGAAATATTGATATCCATGTTTTCTATATCCAAGAATCCACCATAGTTTGAGTAACTTTGTTTCGGTCACAAACTTGTTATTTTAGGAACCTGCCTGATTTGTTCCGAACACTGATCTTGGCCCAGTCTGTGACGTCGATGACCTCCAAGCTCATCAATCAAATTACGTTTAAAATTTGAATTTGCTCTGACCAGTGGAGGAGTGGAACTTGAACAAGAAACCGTGGCCCGAAAAGCCAGAGAACTATAAACCAGTGAGCCGATGCCAGTGATGGGTTTGTTATTGGAGGGATTTCTGAGGGATAGAATTTACATGCATTTGGTAAAGCAAGAACTGATTAGCGATTGTCAGCATTACTTAGTGCATGGGAAACCGTGTCTCATTAACTTGAGTTTTTTGAATAGGTGACAACGAAGATTGATGTCAACATTGTCTATATAGACTTCAACTAAGCCCTCAACAAGGTTCTGCATTATAGACAAATTATTATGGTTAGTTCTTATGGGTTCCAGTGAAGCTAACCAAATGAATACAAATTAACTTGAAGGTAGAGGACAGAGGGTGGTGGTGAGAGGTTGCTTTTCAGACTAAGGGCTTGTGACCAGTGGTGTGCCACAGGATTGGTGCTGGGTCCACTCTTTTTCATCATTTAAATAAATGATTTATATGTGAACGTAGGAGATTTAGTTAATAAGCTTGCAGCTGACATCACAATAAGAAGTGTGGTGGACAGTGATGTAGGTTCCCTCAGATTACACCGAAATGTTGATTAGATGGACAATGGACCAAGGAGTGGTAGATGGAGTTTAATTTAGATAAATATAAGAATCTGCAGGTTGGTGAGGCAGGTCAGGGTGGGATTAATACAATTAATCATCGTGCCCTTGAGAGTGTTGCCGAACAAAGAGATCCCGAGGTCCAGTTGCATATATCCTTGAAATTAGATTCACAGGTAGACAAGATAATAAAGAACACGTCTGGCATACTTGCCTTCATCGGTAACAACATTCAGTGTAAGAGATGGGATGTCATGTTGCACCTTTACAGGATATTGGTGAGGGCACTTTAGAATATCACATATAATTTGGTTCTCTGCGTTAAAGGAAGGATATTGCGGCTCCGTGGCTCAGTGGTTCGTACTGCTGCGTCACAGCGCCAGGGACCCAGCTTTGATTCCTGCCTTTGGTAACTGACTGAGTGGAGCTTGGATGTTTACCCGTATCTGCGTGGGTTTCCTCCGGATGCTTCGGTTTCTTCCTACAATTCAAAGACGTGAAGTTCAGGTGAATTAGTCATGCTAAATTGCCCAAAGTCAGGGAAGAATATGGGGAATGGGTCTGATTGGGTTACTCTTCAGAGGGTCGGTATGGACTTGTTTTATGCCAAAGGGCCTCTTTCCATACTGAAGATAATCCAATCTAATCTAAACGTGCGAGGTTGCAGAAAATATTTACAAGGATGTTGGTGGTTTGGAGGGTTTGAGCCATACGGAGAGGCTGAATAGACATGGCCTTCTTTCCTCAGAGTGTCAGAGGCTTACAGGTAACAGGTTTACTAAATCATGAATGGGGTGAATAACCAAGTTCTTTTTCCCAGGATAGGGGAGCCTTAAACTAGAGGATACAGGTGAGGCTAGAGGTGAGAGTGGAGATGTTTTAAAGAGACTGAGGAGAAAAATGTTCACACAGAGGGTGCTACCTGTACTGATCGATCTGCCAGAGGAAGTGATGGAGGCTGATACAATTCTACATTTAAAAGACATCCGAATGTTCATATTAGTAGGAAGGATTTAAAGGGATAGAGGCCAAATGTTGGCAAATGGGACGAGATCAGATTGGGATGTCTCGTCAGCGTAGAGAGGTCGGATTAAAAGATCTGTTTCCATGCTGTATGATTATTTGACTTGATAACAGGGATAAGTAAAAAAATCTAAAAGGAAATTTGGGGTGGGATTTCTCTTCTGCGGAAGTTTATGATGCTTCTCTGTTTACAGTGATTCAAAGCTGAGTTAGTTAACTATTTGAAAGAGAAGTGAGTCACGGATAATGGGATACACACAGGAAAGTGGGGCTGAGACCACAGCCTGATCAGCCACAATCTTAGTGCCTGGTGGAGAAGGCTTAAAGTCTCCAATGACCTACTCCTGCTCCTCAGTCCCATTTTCCTGTGTTCCATTCAGCCCCTCAAACCTGACAGGCAGGAGCAGTTGGAGGCTACTTACTGCTATAACTTGTGCACAGGAACAAAGGAGACCATTCAGTCTCTCAAGTTTGTCCCACACCGTTTGAGGTGATTTGGAAAAAGTAATTGGAAAGCCCACGCTGGGTATGAAAGAGGCCCCTCATCTCTATTTACAGAGTCCCCTCTCTGCAACTTGTACTTCATTTGTTGGTCATGTTTTAGACCCAGATTCACTGTGAATACAGACCCCATACTTCACCCAGAGATGGATCAGAAAGTTCTCTGGTGCCCCTGACTTCAACATTCAATAACAGACCTTCCAGGAAAATAACACCCACTAACTTTCCAGTAACAGAATGTGAGAACATCAGAAACAGGAGCAGGCCGTTCACTCCCCCAACCCCCTGCTCCAAGCCTGCCTTGCCCTTCATGAAGATCATGTCTGATCTGTTCTGGTCCCAAATCCTCTTTAATGCTCGATTCGTCATAGCCCTCACCTCTCTGACAGGTCAAAATATATCTATGTCCTTTTTAAATATTTTCAGTGATCTAGCTCCCAAACCCTGTGGAATACAGAATCCCTGACATTCACTACCCTCTGTTTGAGGCAAACACTCGCTTCTACGAAACCATGACCTCCTCATATGAGGATACGAGATGAACACAGGGGGTCCGATGACAGGGACAGGCCCTGATATCAAGGCAATATTTAACCAAGGATAGCATCAAGGAACCTGAACAAAATTGTACTGAATGGGAATCAGTGTAAACTGCCCTTTGGTTCGAGTAATTTGAAACACAGAACAAGATGTTTGTGGTCTGTGGTCGATAATCCTCACAGTCCCAGGACATCTCTTCAGGAGATCCTGAGCATAGCTTTCCTCACTACAACCTCTTCAGCTGCTTCATCAATGCCTTTCCCTATCATAAGATCAGAAGTGGGGAATGGTCCCTGAAGATCACACAAGGTCCAGACCAACGTGTCAGCCCTCAGCTCGTGAATGAGTCTGTCTGTCCATGTGCTGCAAAATCTGGACAGCAGTCAGGACCTTGCTGTTAGAATCTCGGTAACATTCATGCAACAGTGCTGCTAGACACTGCACATTCGTGAAAGGAGGAGCTCAGTCAACATCTCAAGCTCACTTTACAAGAATATGAAAAAAAAACATTCAGCAAATCAATACTATTGCACAGGAAGAGGGATAGCACATTCAGTCCCTGCAGCTTATCACACAGGAATAGAAGGAATGCAGTGTTATAGACCAGAGCAGAGCACTTCAAAACATTTTAGGGCGGTATCCTGGATCCAAACGTTTTCTTATTCTAAAGGCAAATGTGATGTAACTGGTCCAGGTGCAATGTGACCAGTCAACCTACTCAAAGTTATCCAAAACATTTTATTTAAACACTGTCATTAATATATAATGAAAGAAAGAGGAATTTAAAATAACAACATGATTGGAAAACTTAACCGATTAATAAATACAGTACCTATTATTAACTAACTGCACCGATAGAGTAAGATCCCAGAAACACAACCACTTGGCGAAAAGACACATTCAGACGCAGATTCTCACAAACAGTGGTCCAGTGCAGGAGGTAAAAAAAAACATCCAGAGAAAATTCAGAGAAAGTAGCAGCCAGGAGATATTTACTGAAGCTTCCAATTCGTTTGACACCCCAAGAGCTTCTGACGCTACTGCAAAACTAAAACACAGATATCCAAATCTGAGAGCTGGCCATCCCCATTCAGGCTGCATTAATATATACCCAAGGCCTCTCCAGCTGTTACTCAAGTGGTCTTACCTAACAAGCTCACCATCTCTTAACAGAAACTCGGACAAAGTGACCTCTTAAAGCTACAGGTTCATCACATGAGGCAGCACTTCGAGCTGTTAAACAGTAACCACTTTTACCCAATCAGGCCCTTGGCCCTTACCAATCATATGAGGAAGAAACCATTCATCTGCTCAAGTCATTTATAAAAGAAACAGGAGGAGGCCATTCAACCCCTTGAGTCACTGACACGGGAACAGGAGGAAGCCATTCAGCGCCTTGAGTCAATCCCAGAGGAACAGGAGGAGACCATTCAGCTTCTTGAGTCACTGGCACAGGAACAGAAGGAGGCCATACAGTCCCTTGCGTCACTAACACAGGAAGAGGAGGAGACCATTCAGTCCCCTGAGTCACTTACACGGGATCAGGCGGAGGTCGTTCAGCCACTTGAGACAATAATGCAATGATAGGAGGAGGCTGTTCAGCCCCTTGAGTCACTGTCAGGAATAAAAGAATGACTAGGGTAGTAAAAGGTCCAGTCAAGGATAGTAGTGGGAAGTTTGCGTGAGGAGGCTGAAGAGATTAGGGAGACACTGAATGAATACATTTCGTCAGTATTCACTCAGGAACAGGACATTGTTGCCGATGTGAATATTGAGTCACAATTAATTTGAATGGACGGCTTTGAGGTATGTAGGGAGGAGGTGTTGGAAGTTCTGACAAGGGTGAAAATAGATAAGTCCCCTGGGCCTGATGGCATTTATCCTAGGATTCTCTGGGAATCAAGGGAGGAGATTGCAGAGCCATTGGCCTTGATTTTTATGTCCTCGTTGTCTACAGGAATAGTGCCAGTAGACTGGAGGATAGCAAATGTGGATCCCTTGTTCAAGAAGGGGAGTAGAGGTAACCCTAGTAACTATAGTCCGGTGAGTCTCACTTCTGTTGTGGGCAATGTCTTAGAGAGAATTGTAAGGGATAGGATTTATGAACATCTGGATAGGAATAATGTGATCAAGGATAGTCAGCATGGTTTTGTAAAGGGCAAGTCGTGCCTTACAAACCTTATTGAATTCTTTGAGAAGGTGACTAAGGAGGTGGACGAGAGTAAAGCGGTAGATGTGGTGTATATGGATTTTAGTAAGGCGTTTTATAAGTTTCCCCATGGTAGGCTACTGCAAAACATACGGAGGTATGGCATTGAGGGTGAGTTGGAGGTTTGGATTAGGAATTGGCTGGCTGGAAGAAGACAGAGGGTAGTAGTTGATGGTAAAGGTTAATCTTGGAGTGCAGTTACTAGCGGTGTTCCGCAAGGATCAGTTTTGGGACCATTGCTGTTTGTCATTTTTATGAATGACCTGGAGGAGGGGCTAGAAGGTTGGGTGAGCAAGTTTGCAGACGATACGAAAGTCGGTGGAGTTGTTGACAGTGAGGAAGGATGTGTCAGGTTACAGTGGGATATAAATAAGGTGCAGAGCTGGGCAGAAAGGTGGCAAATGGAGTTCAATGTAGGTAACTGTGAGGTGATTCACTTTGGTAAGAGTAATAAAAAGATGGGGTACTGGGCTAATGGTCGGATACTTGGTAGTGTGGATGAGCAGAGGGATCTTGGTAACCATGTACACAGATCTCTGAAAGTTGCCACCCAGGTAAATAGTGCGGTGAAGAAGGCATATGGCGTACTGGCTTTTATTGGTGGAGGAATTGAGTTCCGGAGCCCTGAGGTCATGTTGCAGTTGTATAAGACTCTGGTGCGGCTGCATCTGGAGTATTGTGTGCAGTTTTGGTCGCCATACTATAGGAAGGATGTGGAGGCACTGGAACGGGTGCAGAGGAGGTTTACCAGGATGTTGCCTGGTATGGTCGGAAGATCGTATGAGGAAAGGCTGAGGCACTTGGGGCTGTTTTCATTAGAGAAAAGAAGGTTCAGGGGTGATTTGATAGAGGTGTACAAGATGATTAGGGTTTAGATAGGGTTGACCATGAGAACCTTTTTCCACGTATGGAGTCAGCTATTACGAGAGGGCATAGCTTTAAATTAAGGGGTGGTAGGTATAGGACAGATGTTCGGGGTAGATTCTTTACTCAGCGAGTCGTGAGTTCACGGAATGCCCTGCTAGTAGCAGTGGTGGACTCTCCCTCTTTATGGGCATTTTAACGGGCATTGGATAGGCATATGGAGTATAGTGGGCTAGTGTCGGGTAGTGGGCTTGGATCAGCGCAACATTGGGGGCCAAAGGGCCTGTATTGCGCTGTATTTTTCTATGTTCTATGTTCTATGTTTACACTGGACCAGGAGGTGGCCATTCAGTTCGTTGAGTCACTTATACAGGTGCAAGAGGAGGCCATTCAGTCCCTTGACTCATTAAACAGGAGCAAGTGGAGGTCATTCAGCCCCTTGAGACACTAGCGCAGTGACAGGATGAGGCCATTCATCCCTTTGAGTCACTTACATGGTAAGAGGAGGAGGTCATTCAGCTCCTCAACTCACTTACGCAGGAAGAGGAAGAGGCAATTCAGCCCCTTTCGTCACTTACACTGGAACAGCAGGAAGCCAGTCAGCCCCTCAACACACTTACAAATGAATAGTAAGAGTCCATTCAGCATCTTGTCTCACTTACTTTGGAACAGAAGGAGTCCATTCAGCCCCTTAGCTCACAAACACAGGATCAGGAGGAGGCAATTTCACCACTCAACTCACTTACAGACTGGCAGGTGGAGGCCATTCAGCCGCATTGAGCCACATGCACAGGAACAGGAGGAGGCCATTTAGTTCCTTCAGTCGCTTACACAGGAACAGGAGGAGTCCATTCAGCCCCTTGTGTCATTAACGCAGGAAGAGGGGGAGGCCATTCAGCCCTTTGAGTCACCTACACAAGAACAGGAGGAGGCCATTCAACCCCTCGAGTCACTTACACAGGTACAGTAGGAAGCCATTCAGCACCTTGAGTCACTTTCACAAGAACAGGAAGAGGCCATTCAGCCTCTTGAATCACTTACAGAGGGGCAGGTGGAGACCATTCAGCCCCTTGTGTCACTTGCACAGGAACAGGACGAGGCCTTCAGCCCCTTGTGTCACTGACACAGGAACAGGAGAAGGTCATTTAGCGCCTCAACTTATTTACAGAAGAGCAGGAGGAGGCCATTCAGCCACTTGACCGACTTACACGGGGACAGGAGGAGGCCATTCATTCCCTCGACTCACTTACACAGGAACATGTGGATGCCATTCCGCCCCTTGAGTCTCTTACACAGAAACAGAAAGAGGCCATTCAGCCCATTGAGTCACTTACACTGGAACAGGAGGAGGCCATTCTGCCCCTCAATTCACTTGCACAGGAACAGAATGATGCAATTCATGTCCAAATGACAAACAAATGGATAGACGTTGTTGCTCGTGGCTCCATTGCACATGGTACAAAGATAGGTCTTTAACGTGGTTTTCTCGCAGTGAAGATGGAAGATAAACATTTTCTTTGAAGTCTCACGGATGCATCTTTCAACTCCGAGAAGACAGACTCATGTTCTCTATGCAGGTCAGAACCTGGTTGGAAAGGCTCACTGTTTTAGAAGAAAGATGTTGTAGCGGCTCTTGGGCTTTGTGAACAACGTGACATTCATACACCGACTGCACATTAACGCGGAGAGGGCTCATTCGGAGCCTGTGCCTCTCTTTCAGTCACTGTGGGGTTATACAGCGGCACATAACCGAGCAGGAAAACCCCATTAGTTTGATGAATGCACTCTCTGACTTCAAATATTGTTGAACTTGTTCACGTTGCTCTTGTTTGGGACACAGAATGCCTTATTCTATCCACGTTTTATTTCATCCTATGATCTGCATATCATTGCTTACTGGGATCTGCCTGTACTGGTTGCAAACAAAGTTCTTCACTGTACTTTGGTGCACATTGCAATAAATCAATTAACTCTGGGTAAAGTGTAGTATTTCTCAGGCTATCAATGTTTCTTTTGGTAATAAGTGATCGTAGCCAACACTCAAGTTTCAGTGTAACCCTCTCACAGCTCGACAGACTAAACACTCAGTTTCTTCAGTCTCTCGCCATGGTACCACCATCAGTGTCTGTGGTAATGAGATAATTCCTTACAAATGAGTTCAAATCTGTACACAGTGCTGAAATATTCTTTCAGTAAGTCTCTACAATTGCAGGAAGTTGGTTTTACTTACGTATTTGAATCATCTTGCAATGAAGGGCAACATAATATTTAATACGCCCATTTCTTCAACCGACCTATGTATTATTCTGATGACTCATGATAAAGGAAATGCAGGTCCTTTGAACAACATCGCCCAATACCACACCACTTTGTCAATGCAAAATGAGATGAATGCCATTTGTTTCCCATATCCAATCATTTGTCTGCCTTGCAATTTGCTGTAATTCAAACACTGTTACATGTGTTACCACATGAGTAACAGCCTTCAGTGCAGAAAAGAGTGCTGCTCTCCATATTGTCTCCAATAACAAATGATTAATCCACTTAATAATTTACTTTCACTCATCTGTCAATAACCATGTCAAAAGTATTCTGCAAAAATTTAACACACCACTCCCACTGGTTCTCATTGTTAATGCTTCAACTAACACAAACTCTACACGTTTCTCAAAGATGAATTCCCTTTCCTCAATCAAATCTGATTCTGCCAAGACAAGTCATGATTCCCCAAGTGTCTAGTTATAACATTCCTTACAAAAGATTCACAGGTTTTCCTAAGCATTGACAAGATGTCCAAACGTCGTGATTTTGTTTTGTTATTCTTACCCCTCCCATTTTAACTATTTAGGGTCACAGACGCTACTTTCCAGTGAGCAGGATTTAGAATTTTCAGAGCACGATGAATTTTGAAGAATATTCAATCATCCTTTCTTGTAGTTACAAAAAAAAAACATGGATAGGAAAGATTCAGAGGGATATTGTTCAGGCACAGGCAGGTAGGACTGGGATTATAGTTAGAATGGACTCATTGGACCAAAGAGTCTGTTTCCTTGCTGTCTGACTCTATAATTCTTTCACAAGCTGTATTTCCAGCTTCCTGAACATCTGTGATGGGGCTAATCTGATGCAGCAACTTATAGCCTTCAATTCAATTAATTTTATAAGTAACTTCTCTTTATTAATTCTAAGCTCACACTTGCTCATTTTCACCAGTTCCCCTGTCCCCTAACATTTCCGGACGATTTTCTGTATCTTTTTTTTCTGTGGAGACAGGCCAAATGTATTCCCCTCCATGGGAGGACAGAGGTGGCCGCTGACACTGAGTGAACAAATCGGAGTACTGCACTTGGGAGATGATGGACATGGCACCTACTCCTGCTCAGAAAGGTCTAGAATCAAAACAGTTCAATGAAACCGTCGTTTCATGGTCACTGAAAGCGCAGTCCTCTTCCTGATGAGAGGTTACGAGTTATGTTGAAAGAGGTAAAATAAAGCTGTGACCGCCTCATTTTAGAATCAAACTGGCTTCACTCTTTCTACCTGTCGTAGGTCCAGGGAGAGACAAGAATATGTTTTCAATCAAACTATTTCTAACTGGAATAGAATCCAGAAGAGAATTGCAAGCAGAAAGATATGGATGACGGCTTATTCAGAAACAGCATCAAGGCAGGACTGAAGACATGGAATATTATGGAGATGGTAGTTGACAGGTTTGTTGATAGAGGGAATATTACGCTACGAATCAGCGCAAGACAAAATTGGCCACTGTGGTTATGAACAGATTATGAACAATGAAGGGTAGTAAATTCATGGAATAGGAGTGGAATTTGTGATTGGAAGTGGATACAATACAATACAAAGCTCCATGTACAACGTATCATCCGCCGTCATTTCCGCCACCTCCAAACGGACCCCACCACCAGGGATATATTTCCCTCCCCTCCCCTATCAGCGTTCCGAAAAGACCACTCCCTCCGTGACTCCCTCGTCAGGTCCACACCCCCCACCAAGCCAACCTCCACTCCCGGCACCTTTCCCTGCAACCGCAAGAAATACAAAACTTGCGCCCACACCTCCCCCCTTGCTTCCCTCCAAGGCCCCAAGGGACACTTCCATATCCGCCACAAATTCACCTGCACCTCCACACACATCATCTATTGCATCCGCTGCATCCGATGTGGCCTCCTCTATATTGGGGAGACAGGCCACCTACTTGTGGAACGTTTCAGAGAACACCTCTGGGACACCCGGACCAACCAACCCAGCCAACCCGTAGCCCAACACTTTAATCCCCCTCCCACTCCACCAAGGTCCTTGGACTCCTCCATCGCCAGACCATGGCAACACCACGGTTGGAGGAAGAGCGCCCCATCTTCTGCCTGGGAACCCTCCAACCACAAGGCATGAACTCAGATTTCTCCAGTTTCATCATTTCCCCTCCCCCCACCTTGTCCCAGTCAAATCCCTCGAACACAGCACCGCCTTCCTAACCTGCAATCTTCTTTCTGACCTATCCGCCCCCACCCCACTCTGGCCTATCACCCTCACCTTGACCTCCCTCCACCTATCGCAATTCCAACGCTCCTCCCCCAAATCCCTCCTCCATACCTTTTATCTTAGCCTGCCTTACACACTTTCCTCATTCCTGAAGAAGAGCATATGCCCAAAAGTCGATTCCCCTGTTCCTTGGATGCTGCCTGACCTGCTGCGCTTTTCCAGCAACATATTTTCAGCTCTGATCTCCAGCATCTGCAGTCCTCACTTTCTCTTCGAAGATTTTAACCTACTGAGAATCCTCTTACAATGATGCCTTCTTCGAAGAAGCACTCTTCCTCCCTCTACAAGGATTTCAGTGAGTCCCTCTCTCACTGCACACCCCAGGTCATCCCCTCTGCACAGAAGCTCTTCAGCCACGTTCTCAAACAGACTCGCTACCACAGCCACATCTCCTTCCTCAGCACCTGCCTACGGAACCGACTGATCCTGCACGGACTCCAGACTACGTTCCGACCAACAAAATTTGGACACAACCAGGACAACCAGTACCTACTACAAATCCGAAGCCTCCAGCAACAGACCTCCCTCCGGATCCTTCGCTCCACGCTTGCAACCATGCGCCGCTACCGACATTCCCTGCAGTCAGCCCTACCCCAGCTCAGGACAACACTCTCTCAGACCTGTAAAGGACCTCTACTGTTCTGTATCCACAGAAGAATCCATACACTAAATAAACAATTCTTCCTAGCCATATCGGAAACTAAAGACAGTAAGTACCAAAAACTTTCATGTACTTACCCCCACACTCTGGGTTCCTCAACTGTTCCAGAACCTTCCATCGGCCTCCGAAATCGTTCCGGCGCCATTAACCACGCGTCTGCTACAACGCCCGCGGCAACGAACGCCGCCGCGGACCATGACGTTACTTCCGCCCCCACCGACCTCGCAGCCTCCACGATCGCCGCCCAGACAACCGCCTCCACGTTCGCCGCCCAGACAACGGTCTCCAGGATCGCCAGGAAGACCATCGCCGACAGATTCGCGGCCCCCGCGGCTATCGGGAATAACACTGTCTCGGTCGTCGCCACAGCCACTTCCGCCACCTGGGTTGCCGCCGCCGCAGCCATTTCCGCCCCCAGTGACATCACTAACCTGCACGACCACAACACCGCATGTGTCTCCGCCCCCACGCCGATCTCCGTCACCATGCCCACCCCCGCCCCCACGCCGATCTCCGTCCCCGCCCCCACGCCCAACCCCGCCCCCACTCCCAGATCCAGCACCACACCAGTTCCTAGCTCCCAGCCCTGCCTTGTTTTCACCATCCCTCCACAACTACCCCTCTCTGAGGATGAAAGATTAGTCCTCAGCAGAGGCCTCACCTTCATTCCCCAACGCTCTCGGATCAACGAGTTCAACATGCGGCGTGACATCGAACAATTCTTCCGCTGCCTTCGCCTCCGTGCCTATTTTTTCAACCAAGAGTCTCGCCCGCCCTCTGACGACCCCTTCTCTCGCCTCCAACACACCCCATCCACTGGACACCCCGTGCTGGCCTCTTACCCGCCCTCGATCTCTTCACAGCCAACTGCCACCGCGACATTAACTGCCTCAACCTCTCCACCCCACTCACCCACTACAACCTCTCACCCTCGGAACCTACAGCCCTCCACTCCCTCCGTTCCAACCCCAACCTCACTATCAAACCAGCAGACAAGGGAGGTGCGGTAGTAGTTTGGCACACCGACCTTTACACTGCTGAGGCTAAACGCCAGCTCGCGGACACCTCCTCCCCTGCCCCATTGACCATGACCCCACCTCCCACCACCAAACCATCATCTCCCAGACCATCCAGAACCTCATCACCTCAGGGGATCTCCCATCCACCGCCTCCAACCTCATACTCCCACAACCCCGCACTGCCAGTTTCTTCCTCCTGCCCAAAATCCACAAACCTGACTGCCCTGGCCGACCCATTGTCTCAGCCTGCTCCTGCCCTACCGAAATCATCTCTGCATACCTCGACACGGTCCTGTCCCCCTTAGTCCAAGAACTCTCCACCTACGTTCGGGACACCACCCTCGCCCTCCACCTCCTCAATAATTTTCGCTTCCCCGGTCCCCAACACCTTGGACATCCAGTCCCTGTACACCTCCATCCCCCATCACGAAGGACTTAAAGCTATCCGCTTCTTCCTTTCCCGTCGTACCAACCAGTACCCTTCCAGCGACACCCTCCTTCGACTGACTGAACTGGTCCTCACCATGAACAACTTCTCTTTCCAATCCTCCCACTTCATCCAAACCAAAGGAGTAGCCATGGGCATCCGCATGGGCCCCAGCTATGCCTGCCTCTTCGTAGGGTATGTGGAACAGTCCATCTTCCGCAGATACACTGGCACCAAACCCCACCTTTTCCTCCGCTACTTCGATGACTCTAGCCCACTGGTCCTCACTGCCTCGAGCTCCCACGAGGAGGTTGAACAGTTCATTCACTTTACCAACACCTTCCACCCCGACCAAAAATTCACCTGGACCGTCTCAGACTCCTCTCCTACCTCCCCTTCCTAGACATTTCCACTTCTATCTCGGGTGACCGAATCAACACGGACATTTACTATAAACCGACCGACTCCCACAGCTACCTAGACTACACCTCCTCTCACCCTGCCCCCTGTAAAAACGCCACCCCATATTCCCAATTCCTTCGTCTCTGCCGCATCTGCTCCCAGGAGGATCAGTTCCAAAACCGTACAACCCAGATGGCTACCTTCTTCAAGAACCGCAATTTCCCACCAGACGTAGTCGACGATGTCCTCCACCGCATCTCTTCCACTTCCCGCTCGTCCGCCCTTGAATCCCGCCCCTCCAATCGCCACCAGGACAGAAGCCCACTGGTCCTCACCTACCACCCCATCAACCTCCATGTACAACCTATCATCCGCCGTCATTTCCGCCACCTCCAAACGGACCCCATCACCAGGGATATATTTCCCTCCCCTATCAGCGTTCCGAAAAGACCACTCCCTCCGTGACTCGCTCGTCAGGTCCACACCCCCCACCAACCCAACCTCCACTCCCGGCACCTTTCCCTGCAACCGCAAGAAATGCAAAACTTGCGCCTACCTCTCCCCCTTACTTCCCTCCAAGGCCCCAAGGGACACTTCCATATCCGCCACAAATTCACCTGCACCTCCACACACATCATCTATTGCATCTGCTGCATCCGATGTAGCCTCCTCTATATTGGTGAGACTGGCCGCCTACTTGTGGAACGTTTCAGAGAACACATCTGGGACACACGGACTAACCAACCCAACCACCCCGTAGCTCAACATTTTAACTCCCCCTCCCACTCCACCAAGGACATGCAGGTCCTTGGACTCCTCCATCGCCAGACCATGGCAACACGACGGTTGGAGGAAGAGCGCCTCATCTTCTGCCTGGAAACCCTCCAACCACAAGGGATGAACTCAGATTTCTCCAATCTCCTCATTTCCTCTCCACTCACCTTGTCTCAGTCAAATCCCTCGAACTCAGCACCGCCTTCCTAACCTGCAATCTTCTTCCTGACCTCTCCGCCCCCACCCCACTCTGGCCTATCACCCTCACCTTGACCTCTCTCCACCTATCTCAATTCCAACGCCCCTCCCCCACGTCCCTCCTCCCTACCTTTTATTGTAGCCTGCTGAACACACTTTCCTCATTCCTGAAGAAGGGCTTATGCCCGAAACGTCGATTCTCCTGTTCCTTGGATGCTGCCTGACCTGCTGCGCTTTTCCAGCAACACATTTTCAACAATAACTCTTTTGCCAAATATAGGTGACCGAAATAATGATGGCGTTCATAGTGGTTCTCAGAGAATACAGCAGAATATTTACAGATTGGAAAGTTCGGTAGAGTAATGACAGATGGCCTTTAATCTGGGCAAATGCGAGGTGATGCATTTTAGAAGATCTAATTCAAATGTGAACTATACAGTAAATAGTAAAGTCTGAGGAAAAAATGATGTAGAGAGAGATCAGGGTGTTCAGGTTCATTGTTCCCTGAGGGTAGCAACGCAGGTCAGTAGTGTGGTCAAGAAGGCATACGACATGCTTTCTTTCGTCGGAAGGGATATTGAGTAGAAGTGTTGGCAGGTCATGTTACAGTTGTATGAGACTTTGCTTTGGCCACATTTAGAATACTGTGTACATTTCTGGTTGCCGCATTACCAAAAGGATGTAGATTTTTGGAGAGGTTGCTGAGGAGATTCAGTAGGGTGTTGCCAGGTAGGGAGGGCGCTAGCTATGGAAAGGTTTGAGTAGGATTACTTTGATTAGAAAGACGGAGGTTGAGGGTGGACCTGATGGATGTCTACAGAATCATGAGAGGTATACAAAGGGTGGATAGCAAGAGACGTTTTTCCCACAGTGGAGCACTAAATTGGTAGGAGTCACGAGTTCAAAGTGAGAGGGCAACATTTTAAGGGAGATATGCGAGGAACGTTCTTCACGCAGAGTGTGATGTGTGCCTGGAACGCGTTGCCAGCAGAGGAGGTAGAGGCGCACGCAATAGCATAATTTAAGATGTATCTAGACAGATACGTGAATGGACAGGGAGCAAAGGGATACAAACCCTTAGAAAATACACGACATGTTTAGATAGAGGACGTAGATCAACGCAGGATTGCAGAGCCGAAAGGCCTGTTCCTGTGCTGTAATTTTCTTTGTTTTTTGCTATTTGTTCACATAAGTAGTAGAGAGACGTAGACGTGCCAGGGACACCAGCAATTGCGAGTAAGGGGTAGTAACCTGACTGAATAATCATCAGTACACATTGTATTCTCAATGTTAACAATATCCACTCCTTAGTAACCCAGTAAAGACCATCGGATAAACTCCTATCCATTGTTGTAACATTCCAGACTATTGTTCTCAGATTCTGATCAATTGTTGTAACATTACAGTCTAATGTTCTCAGTTTCTGATCCATTGTTGGAACATTCCAGTCTGATGTTCTCAGATTCTGATCTCTCTTTCCCCTCTCCCTGGAGCTGCTGATCCCAGTCGTGTTGAGGGTGATACTGTTGCTGATACTATGGAATAAACATTGAAAGAAGCCCCTTATTAATAAAAGAGAGAAATTCTCCAGTTACACCGTAAAAATCCATGGAGACTGACATCAATCACAGTCACTGAACAAACAACTCCAGTTACCCCCCTTTACTACAATACTTTTAATGAAACAACAATAGCTGCTCTGGGTGGGATGTTGACATTGCCTGCTATTGGTTTTATTAACCATCTTCAATGGATTGAATGTTCAGAGATAGAATGTATGTGTCACTGCTTAAAAACAAAAGAATAGGAATCAGCAACTGTGGAGACTTCCAGCCATCAACATTCTTTTCGTTTTAAATAGACAGAATAAAGTAAAACACAGGGAAAGAAACTGAATGCATCTGGAAGAGTTAATGATGAGTTACAATGTCAACCAAACAGGATAATTTGAATTGGATTCAGAGAAATGACTTCATCTACACGGCGTAATCAATGTGTGCAGATGGATAAGAATGTTCATTTATGGACAAGACCCAAGAATTAACAACGGAGCTACAGTTAGCATTGCAGTGAACGTGATGTAGAAGATGTGTCAAGCATTCTTCGATCCTCACCTGAGGTGTCCCGTTCCCCTTCTTTCAACACTGCCCACCCGCACCCCACCCCCGCCCCAGTTCGTCATTCTTATCAGGAAGAGTGAAATAAATGCCTGCGTCTGGTATCCCACCTTATTTTATCCACTTTCTAACGGGAACTAAATTCATTGTTCTGCTGGGTTCTGTCAACAGCTGGTGTCTGTTATATCATTGGAGATAAGGGTTCTGCCATCCGATCTCGAATGTGAACATATTATTCCGATTTACATACACTGTACAAGGGAACACAGCACATACGAATTGCCAAAAGAAATAAGAAAGTACAGCTTATTCTTTCCTCATCCACATTCTCACTCTTTGTCTTTATATTTTGTTATTAAACCTTCCAACAGTTCTCTGTGCCCCATCTCTCAAACCTCCAACCTCTCTTTCAGTTGAGATCTACGGCTTACTTTTGAATGTGAATCGATAAGAATGGATTAATGTTACTACATAATATGAGGGAGGAGCTGGTTGGGAAGGGAACTAAGCACAGAAGACAACAGAAGCAGCAAAGACAGGTGTTTCCAGGATAATTCGGAGGCAAAGCTGAACCCCATCCCAAGGAACAACAACCATCCTCGGGGAGGACAACGCAACAGTGCCTCCTGAGTGAAGTCAGTGGTGTCCTAAAAGCAAAGGAATAAGCAAACAGGGCAGTGAAGTGTATTGGGAATTCAACGGATTATGAAGCCTTTAAAAACCAGTGGAGGATAGCTCGTAAAAGCAATAAGGAGGAGAAGACGTAGTTTGACAGTTAGCTTCTTAATAAAATAAAAGACGATTGCAGTAGATTTTTTAGAAACATAACAGGGAAGAGTGCAGGGCTTGGAGGCCTTTGTCGTGGCGGATAGCTGTGTACAGGGACTGGATGCCCATGGTGATGATAAGGCTTTAGGGAGTGGGGAACAGAACGTCTTGGAGGCGGTGGGTGTGAGTGATGCCCCAAATGTATGTTGGGAGATCATGGACCAAGGGGGACAATATGGCGTGAAGGACAAGACTAAGTTCAATAGGCAGGAGCAGGCAGAGATGATGGGTCAGTTTTTGAATTGTGGTTCAGAGGTAGAACCAGTCAGTGCGGGTTTCCAAGATTATGAGATTGGAGGTTGTGAATGCGCGATCCTTGAGGTGATGAGGTAATAAATGGGCTGGGAGATGACAGTTTGGTGATGGGAAGTGAAGTCGTTGAGTGGCCTGTAGGAGGATGTGTTCGCAAGTTGGTGCTTGTGTTCAGCAACGTAAAGTTTGGTGCGCCAGACTACCACTGCAACCCTCCCGCTTGTCCACTGGTTTGATGTTGAGATTGGGTTTCCAGCGGAGGGAATATAGAGCTACGCATTGCAAAGGTGAGAGTTTGAAGCGTGTGAGAGTCAATGGGCAGAAGTGAGTGTCGTGACCCCACGAACGAGAAGGTGCTGGGGAAGCTGAAATGTCTGAAGGTGAATAAATCTACCAGATCTGATGGACTGCGCCATATTGTTCTCACGTGATAGTACAGGAGATTACGGAGGCATTGCTTTTGATCTTTCAGCAATCATTGGAGTCATGGAGAGTCCCAGAGGACTGGCAAATATAGTTGTCCTTTTTAAGGAGAGTGGGATACAGAAGACAGGAAACTTTATGTGACCAGGCAAGCTGAAACCGTTAGTAACTCAGCTTAGTGGATCCTTTTGTTTATGAGTAGAAATCTTGAGTATAAAAGCAAGAAAGTTGTGGAATATATTGAAAGTTGTGTGATTACGTTGCAGCATAAGAAGGGTTAAATTTACAAATGCTATTGCAAAAAGCACACTTGCAAGTGTGGTTCAAACAAAGAAAATCAGTTTGGAGCAGACAGCAGCATACGTGACAAGCAGATTTTTTCCTAGATTCTGTCGTTTGGACATGGAGAACAGCTAATGGCTAAATAAACTAAACCCGTGTCGGAAAAGCACAATTAAAGCTGTTGGTCTGGAGGTCTCAACGATTAACATGTAGTCTACATCGAAGAAAAAACAAAGCTGGATATTTGAAAAGATTGTGGATTCATTCCGTAATTCTCAGCAACACATATCTTATATACGAAGAATGATGATGAGTGCAGGGCAGTAGACGCCGTCTGTATAGATTTCAGTAAGGTCTTTGATACGGTTCCACACAATAGGCTGCTCTCAAAGGTGAGATCACACAGAATCCATGGCGCGCTGGCAAATTGCATACCCAATTGGATTGATGGTAGTGAGTGGAGGGTAATATTGGAAGAAATCTCTCGGATTGGAGGCCTATGACAACAGCCCCAAGTGCCTCAGCTTTTCCTCATACGATCTTCCTACCATACCAGCAACATCCTGGTAAACCTCCTCTGCATACGTTCCTGTGCCTCCACATCTTTTCTATAGTATGGCGACCAAAAGTGCACACAATACTCCAGATGCGGCCGCACCAGAGACTTATACACTGCAACATGACCTCAGGACTCCAGAACTCAATTCCTCGAACAATAAAAGCCAGTACACCATATGCCTTCTTCACAGCACTATTTACCAAGTTGGCAACTTTCAGAGATCTGTGTACATGGACACCAAAATCCCTCTGCTCATCCACACTACCAAGTAACCGACCATTATCCCAGTACCCCATCTTCTTGTTACTCTTACCAAAGTGAATCACTTCACATATACCTACATTGAACTCCATTTGCCACCTTTCTTCCCAGCTCTGCAGCTTATCTTTATCCCGCTGTAACCTGACACATCCTTCCTCACTGTCAACAACTCCACCGACTTTCGTATCATCCGCAAACTTGCTCACCCAAACTTCTATCCCCTCCTCCAGGTCATTTATAAAAATGACAAAAAGCCATGGTCCCAAAACAGATCCTTGCGGAACACCGCTAGCAACTGCACTTCAAGATGAACCTCTGTCTTCTTCCAGCCAGCCAATTCCTTATCCAAACCTCCAACTCCCCCTCAATGACATACCTCCATATTTTTTGCAGTGGCCTACCATGGGGAACCTTATCAAACGCCTTACTAAAATCCATATACACCACATCCACCGCTTTACCCTCGTCCACCTCCTTAGACACCCTCTCAAAGAATTCATTCCAGTCTCCTGTCACTGCTGCTCACAATGCAGGCTCCTTTACATTTGTGGAGATGAAAATGAGTGAGGAAGTGTGGTATAGGAAAAACACAGGAAATGAGGCAGCATCAAGGAGCAAGAGGACATTTGTTGTTCAGCAAAGTTGTGGATGGGCGCAGATAGGGGGCTGAGAGATCAATGAGTGAGGCGAGGACTGAGGCTAAGACAGTTTGAAGGCCATAGGTGGATGCAGCTTGTAGGTGATTGCTGATTGGTCGGAGCAGAGTGTGGAGTGCATAGGTGGGAAGGAAGATGGACAGGTCCGACAGTTCAAGAAGGAGGTGCCGAGTTGGAAGATTGGTTCATGGATAAAGTTAAGGATGGGGAAATGAGGGAACTGGCGAAATCCACATTGATGCCGTGTGCTTGTAGAGTCCCAAGGCGGAAAATGAGACGTTCTTACCCCAAGTGTTGTGTGGCTCGGGTGTGGCGAAAGAGGAGGCCCAGGACGTGGATGTCCCTGCTGCAGGAGGAGGAGGATTTGAAGTAGACGGACATGGGTTGGTGGGGTTGTTCAGAGCGTGTGTCCCAGAGATGTTCCTTGAAACATTCTGGAAGTAAGCATCCTTTCTCCCCAATGTAGAGGACCACCACATCGGGAGCAACAGACACAAAATCTGAGGTGCTTGGACGTGCAGGAAAAGCTCTGCTGCACGTGGAAGGATCCTTTGGGGCCTTGGCTGGATGTGGGTGCGCAGGGTTTACATCTCTTGCAGATGCAGGAGAAGGCGCTGGGAGAGCAGGGTGCTTTTGTGGAGTGCATGGAACTAAATATGGAATCGTGAAGGGAATGGTCTATCAAAAATGCAGATAGGGGTGGGAGGGGAATTTATTCCTAGAGGCGGGATCATCTTTGTAGGTGGTAGAAAAGTTGGACTTAGCATTGTATCCGGAGGTTGGTAGGATGGAAGGTGAGGACCAGGAGTTCGGTCCTTGTTGCGATTGGAGGGGTGGGGTTCAAGGGCAGAGGTGCAGGAAATGGACGAGTTAGACTGGAGGGCATTGTTGACTTCCTGGGAGGGAAAATTTCAGCCTTTGAATTAGAAGACTATCTGGGTTGTTCTGGAGTCGAATTGCTCCTCCTGGGAATAGATACGGTGAAGACAGAGGATTTGGGAATAAGGGATAGCGTTTTTGCACAGGGTGTAGGTGGGAGGGGCTGTAGTCCAGATAGCTGCATAGAACATTTTACATATAACATAGAACATTACAACGCAGTACAGGCCCTTCGGCCCTCGATGTTGCGCCGCCCTGTCATACTAATTCTAGGCCATCCCACCTACACTATTCCATGTACGTCCATATGCCTGTCCAATGCCGACATAAATGCACTTAAACTTGGCGAATCTACTACCATTGCAGGCAAAGCATTCCATACCCTCACTCCTCTCTGAGTAAAGAAACTACCTCTGACATCTGTCTTATGCCTATCTCCCCTCACTTTAAAGTTGTGTCCCCTCGTGTTTGGCGTTCCCATACTTGGAAAAAGGCTCTCCCTGTCCACCCTATGATTATCTTGTATGTCTCTGTTAAGTTACCTCTCAACCTTCCTCTCTCTAACGAGAACAGTCTCAAGGCCCTCAGCCTTTCCTCGTAAGGCATTCTGTCCATACCAGGCAACATCTTAGTAAATCTCCTCTGCACCCTTTGCAAAGCTTCCACATCTTTCTTATAATGTGGTCACCAGAACTGATCACAATACTCTAAATGTGGCTGCACCAGAGATTTGTACAGCTGCAGCATAACCTCCTGGTTCCAGAACTTAATCCCCTTATTAATAAAGGCAAAAACACTGTATGCCTTCTTTACAACCCTGTCATTCTGGTTCACAACTTTCAGGGATCTGTGTACATGGACACCGAGATCTCTCTGCTCATCTGCACTCAAAAGAATCTTACCATTAGCCCAGTACTTTGCATTCCGATTACTCCGTCCAAGGTGCATCATCTCACACTTGTCCACATTAAGCTCCATTTTCTTCTTTTTTATTGTTTTTTTCATGTGCAGTGGTTTGTGGGTTTGTAGTAAATGTCCGTGTTGAGTCTGTCACCGGAAATGGAATTGGAGTCATCCAAGAAGGGAAGGGAGGTACCAAGATGGTCCAGGTGAACTTGAGGTTGGGGTGGAAGGTGTTCATGAAGTTGTTGAACTGTTGAACTTCTTGTGGGAGCACAAAGCGGCGCCGATATATTAATCAATATACCGGAGGAACAAGTGAGGAGTGGTGCCAGTGTAGTTGCAGAAGATAGACTGCTCCAAGTACCCAACGAAGAGGTAGGTATGGCTGGGGCCCATGCGGGTGCCGATGGCTACCCCTTAGTTTGGACGAAGTGGGAAATTTTGAAGAAGATGTTGTTGAGGGTGAGGAGCTGTTCAGTCAGTCGAATTTGTTTGCTGGTGGAGGCAAACCGGTTGGATTAGCAAAAGATGACGAAACGGAGGGCTTGGAGGTCTTCATCATGGCGGATGAACATGTACAGGGATTGGATGTCCATGGTGAAGATGAGGCGTTGGGGGCAGTGAAACGAAAGACATGGAGGAGATGGAGGGCGATGTTGGTATCCCGAATGCCTTGTGGGGAGCTCCTCGACAAAGGTGGACAGGACGGTGTCAACGTTTGAGGAGCTACGTTCGGAGGGGCAGGAGCAGGCGGAAACTATGGGTCGAACGGAATAGTCAGGTTTCTGAATTTTAGGTAGGAGGTAGAAACGGGTGGTGCAGTGTTCTGGGACTATGAGAGTGCAGGCTATGGATTGGAGATCCACGGAAGTGTTGAGGTAGTAATACTCTGGGAGATTATAGTTTAGTTATGGGGGTGAGACTCCTCTACTTTGGCGAGAATGGACAGCCACTTGTTGAATCATTCAGGGAATATCCCTTGGGTACACGGACCCAACAACCCCACTGCCCTGTGGCTGAAAACTTCAACTCGCCCTCCCATTCGCCCGAGGACATGCAAGTCCTGGGTCTCCTCCACCTGACAATTCAAGCCACCTGACGTCTTTCTCCTTTGGACGGTCCAACCACATGGCATCTATGTCATTTTCACCAGTTTCCTCATCTCCCTTCTTCCAAACTTATCCCAGATCCAATCTTCCAACGCAGCACTGGCCTCTTGGGCCGTCCTGCCTATCCATTTTCCTTCCCAACTATGGACTCCACCCTCTGTTCTGAAATATCACCGTCACCCCTCCCCCTGCATCTACCTATCACCTTCCTAGCTCCCTTCCCCCAAGACGCACCCTCCTCTCCTTTATCTCTCAGTCCCCTTGGGTCCACATTCCTGACAAAGGGCCTATGCCCGAAACTTCGATTCTCCTATTCCTCAGATGCTGCCTGATCTGCTGTACATTTCCAGCACAAAACATTTTTACTCTGATCTCCAGCATCCACAGCCCTCACTTTCTCCAAAACCAAACAGAGACTGCGTTGAGGAACACTCCCACTCTCTCTGGAGAAATATACCTGACCTTCTCATTGCTTCCCATTACAATAACCTACCTTGCTTACATGCTAAAATTTCGGTGCTGGGCTGCTGCAATGTTCCAATCAAGCACAACCCAAACTCGAGTAACACCTCGCTTTACGCTTTAGTACGTTACAGCCTGTAGGGGTTAATATTCAATTTCATAACTTCACAGCCTTACCCCATTATGGATGTTCTCCATTTTTCACACAATCTCTCTCCCAGTTCCTCTATGACCTTGTTTTGTCTGTGTCTTGTTTACCTTGCACTCAACTCAGAGAACCAATTTCCCTCATTCACAAATTATTTTACACCCATTTTACATCGGTTTCTCTTTCACCACAGCTAAAAGTGCGAGCAGCAGCGAAGGTAAGACCGTTTGGTTTTAAAAGTACTTACTGGTAGCGGGCAGCGGTGTTTTTTTTTTCTCTTTCACTCTCTCTTCACAGAAAGAGCGGGAGCACGAGGGGCAAGTGACGACGACCAGAGGGGCAGCCGAGACCCGGAAGCAGTTAGTGTAAGCTTACCTGGGTAGGTTTTTTCCCCCTTTAAAAGCGCGAAGGAGAGGATCCCGAGGCACTACACGAGTAGTGCCTCCCACCCGCCCTCCTCCTCTAACCTAATAATAACATCTGTTGAGGTAAGTAGGTAAGTGCTGAATTTTGCTTGTTGTATTCTTTAGACCCAGTTTTTTAAAAAATAAAAGTTAGCTTTAGAGGGATGGCAGTGAAGGCAGTGCAATGTTCCTCCTGCAACATGTATGAGGTGAGGGATGCCATCGACGTCCCTGCCGATTACACTTGCAGGAAGTGCACCCATCTCCAGCTCCTCCAAGACCGTGTTAGGGAACTGGAGCTGGAGTTGGATGAACTTAGGATCATTCGGGAGGCAGAGGGGTCATAGATCAGAGTTATAGGGAAGTAGTAACTCCAAAGATGGCAGATAGATGGGTGACAGTGAGGGGGACTGGGAGGAAGCAGCCAGTGCAGGGACCCCCTGCGGCCGTTCCCCTCAAGAACAAGTATACCGTTTTGGATACTTGTGGGGGGGATGACTTACCAGGGGTAAGTAACGGGGCTCAGGTCTCTGGCACGGAGCCTGTCCCCGTTACTCAGAAGGGAAGGGTGAAGAAGAGAAGAGCAGTAGTAATTGGGGACTCGATAGTTCGGGGCACAGATAGGCGGTTTTGTGGGAACGAGAGAGACTCACGTTTGGTATGTTGCCTCCCAGGTGCAAGGGTACGTGATGTCTCTGATCGTGTTTTCCGGGTCCTGGAGGGGGAGGGGGAGCAGCCCGAAGTCGTGGTCCATATTGGCACCAACGACATAGGTAGGAGGAGTGCCGAGGATGTTAGACAGGCTTTCAGGGAGCTAGGTTGGAAGCTCAGAGTTAGAACAGAGTTGTTGTCTCTGGTTTGTTACCCGTGCCACGTGATAGAGATTCGAGGAATAGGGAAAGAGAACACTTAAATGCGTGGCTACAGGGATGGTGCAGGAGGGAGGGATTCCAGTTTTTGGATAACTGGGGTTCTTTCTGGGGACGTTGGGACCTCTATAAACAGGATGGTCTACACCTGAACCTGACGGGCACCAGTATCCTTGGGGGGAGGTTTGCTAGTGCTCTTGGGGGGGGGGGGGGGGGGTTTAAACTAACTCTGCAGGGGCATTGGAACCCAGATTGTAGCTTCAGGGTGCAGGGCCTGGAGTGTAGGGAGGTTAGGAACATGGCATCAATTTCCAAGGAGGGTGCCTGTAAACAGGAAAGTGGCTTGAAGTGTGTATACTTCAATGCAAGAAGTATACGAAATAAGGTAGGTGAACTTGCAGCGTGGGTTGGTACCTGGGACTTCGATGTTGTGGCTATTACGGAGACATGGCTAGAACAGGGACAGGATTGGCTGTTGCAGGTTCCAGGATTTAATTTTTTTAGTAGGGTCAGAGGTGGGGGTAAAAGAGGGGGAGGTGTGGCATTGCTTGTCAAAGATAGTATTACAGTGGTGGAAAGGACGATGGATGAGGACTTGCCATCTGAGGTAGTTTGGGCTGAGGTTAGGAATAGGAAAGGTGAGGTCACCCTGTTAGGAGTCTTTTACAGGCCTCCTAATAGTCCTAGAATCATTGAAGAAAGGATAGGGAAGGTGATTCAGGAGATGAGTGACAGGAATAGGGTGGTTGTTATGGGGGACTTTAACTTTCCTGATATTGATTGGGAAAGCTATAGCTCAAGTTCGTTAGATGGGTCAGTGTTTGTTCAATGTGTGCAG